>NW_009699572.1:0-35227 GCF_000703405.1 Apaloderma vittatum
CAGCAGGTGTCGGTGCCTCCTGGGCTCTGCCCGCTGCGGCGTGAGCAAAGGAGGGGTTTTCTCCTTCAGTGAACTGGACAGGGCGCACGGTGCTTAATTTTTTGCAAACGTAATCTTTAGTGTGGTTCTGTGGTTGGTTGCTGTTTTTCTGGGGTTTTTTTGTATGGGCATACGTAACGTTATGCGCTTAATTTCTGTTTACTTGTTGAAACTGTTGCCGAGATAGTGAACGAGCAGCCGATGCTGCCTCAGCTGTTTCTGTTTCTCGGGTGCTGAATTGCGCTGCCTGCCTCCTGCCCTTGGTTGAAGGTGGTGTGTTAAATGTAACTGGTGGTACTTGGGTAGATTGAGGCAGTGCAGAACACTGGAGTGTGGGTGCAGGAGGGTGTAAGGGATCCTAGAGCCGCCCTCCCTCCCTTGCCAATGGGAAGGTTATAGCCCACCTGTGCGGAGAGCAGTAGTGACCGTGCCCTTTGCCGGTGAGGGAACGTGCAAGCACATACAGAGTTTACGTCACTTAAACCTACATATGCACAGGAATTGCATTTGCTAGTTCTGAGGATGAAAGGCAGAGTATTTATTGTGGTGGGTTTTTTTTATTTTTACTTGTTTTTGTAAGGGTACAGGAGGCATTGAAACTTTCATTTGAACAGTAATTAAACTCTATGATAAATAGGCTTTTATATTTGCTGTTCTAACCTGTGGTCTAATTTGTTCACTTTTCACCAGATAAGTTAAAAATGGAAGAAATAAATAATGGAACAAAAAAATCAGGCTCAAGGGAATTATCACATGAAGACAAAGTTGGCAGGAGGACCTCTGTTATTTTCTTGGTAGCAGGAGGATGTGGCAAAGTAAAGAAAAGCTTTATCAGGCTTGACTCTTGACTAGAGGAAGGTCTCTTTGGTATTCTTATGATAAAAATGTAGGCTAAGACTTCTCTTTGAAGTCTTGAATTGGAAAGACCCATCTCTACCACATCTAATTTCTGCATTAGATTCCAAAGCAGATTTAGTCTATAAATGTACAGAGCAGGACTCTGGAATAACTCATTAAAATCAAGAAAAATACTTTTATGCATGGCCATATGTATTTGCTATGATACATACTATTTTTAGTTTCGAATGCACACCTATGAATCCATCTTTCTGCAGGTTTCTTTTTATCTGTTGCCTTGATAGTGTTTCAATCTAATCAGTATGCAGTGGATGGTGTTTTTACTCTCTAAATTTAGCTGCTGATGTTCGTATGCTGCTTGGCATTCTGTACTGCTCTTTGTAGTGGGCATTCTGCGTAGTTGGATGGGCTGCAGTGGCCTTTGTCCTGGAGTATGCATCATCTAAATTGACTTGTATCAACAGTGGGCCTTTTAAAGGGATGAAGTCTGTTAATGTAGCATGGTTTAAGGCCAAGAGAGTCTTCGTATTTAGGTTTAATAATGTATACTTGTGCTTTGTGTGTGCCTTACACCTGGGGGAGCAGAACCTCTGAATGAATGGCACATTATTGTAGTGTTTAATTAGTTTTTTTCGCACGCTTACGTGGACAGTACTGGTGTACTTCTATCAGAAGCAGATTTGTAGTCCAAGGGGGTGAGGCAGCGTTAGGACATCAGGCTGAGGTGAACAAGCAAGTAATCCAGGACATAGTAGGATTAGGCTGCCGGGCGAAATCTAGTCAATTACTTTTCTACCTGAAAATCTCTTTAAGTGCTAAGTATATTTTTTCATTATGGCACCTATTACTGTGACGGATGCAACTCTCCATAGATTTTTGGTGAGTGGCTCACTATTTCCTCTGGAAGTCATCAGCTGTTTCCTACCCTCATAGTTGATATTTTAGCATCGTAGACCAATTTCATCCTACTGTCTGTGAAACAAAGAATAACCCTCATAATGTATGACTGCAGATACTACTGAAAAAAAATCACTGGATTTTAAGGATCTGCGGTAATTGTATGCAGTTTTAAGAAATAGTGGCTATTCTAATGAAATTGTTAGGAAACATTTCAGGGTGGAAAGAAAGACAACTTAGGAAACGCTCTTACTTCCCATCTTCTTTCTAATGACAGATTTTCACAGACGGTTTATGAATTGCAAATTCATTTTAAAGTACTGATTTTTTAAAATTATTATTTATTTTTCACCCCCTCAGTGATTCCAGAGGTTCCTGGAGTCACCTGTTTCATTGACTTTAGTTTTCAGCTCTTGAATATCTTGATATGGATTTAAATGCTCTTGGGAGTTACATGCTCTACATCCTGACTGTGTGCCAGTCTGCTGAAGTTCAATCATAGGACAAACACTAAAAATAAAACACAACGGAAAATAATTAGTGCAGGAAATTTAAAATGGTGTAAGATAAAATTTTATAAGACTCATTAGCTTCTCTATGAATGTGGCTTTGTGATCTTGCTTTTCTGTTGTTGTGTGATACAAAAATAAACTAATAAAACTGAGGAACTAGAATATCAAAGGGGACAAATGAATATAGTAGATAGAGAGAACTTTCTTGTGAGCTTATTTTTGTTTTGGTTTCACACTGATGTAAGTTAGTTTTCAAAATGAATCTTCCACCTCCAACCTGTCATGTTTTTTTGTCAGGTAAGAACCTGAAAAGCGTCAGTTTCATTTGTGCAGACAGATGAAGCAATCTTGCATAACCTTCTTTCTCAAGACTTTCTTGCAAGCCTTTTGTCAAGGACCATAGGATTGCTGAGATCCGAATGTATCAAGGTTTACAGGTTGGATGTCGTAATTTAGGGTCACAAAATTATGTAATTTCTTGATGGATTTATCCCTCCAGTTACGCCGGTCCAATGCTGTATGCGTGCTTTACACAGGAAAAATTATTTTCTGATTCCCAGCTTGATCACGCTGTGATGTCTCAGGGTCATATTTAAACAACAGGAAATCCCTTTTCCCACAGGGAAACAAAATTTGTGCCATGCCTTTCAGGGTGTAAAACAGTGCATGTGTCCACACCACCTGCACAGATGATGAGGGACTTGTCTGTGGCTTTGGGCATGGCACAGCATACACTCATTGAAAGAATGTGCTTGTGCTTTGGTACTTTGACCGAAAAAAAATGTAATTAGTGCTTTGTTTATTAACAAGCATCTATAACCCGATGTCTTACTTGTAGTAAAGGAGACCTTTTACCATCGCTTTCTGACAGGGTATTTATAAAACATTCTTTTGGCTTTGGTCCACATACTGAGGTGGGAGTCACAAAAAGCAGGATGGATTAAATGCAGGGTACTGTGTCTCACAGTCACTGGGAATAACTATGCAATAGAATTGCTTTTCTTGGTTTTGTTTTGGTTTTAGGAATGTAGCAGCAACAAGGAACCGCAGTTATTTGTTGTATTTGTGGCAGTACCTCTTTGGTAAAGAGTAATATTTTGGTTCCTGCTTGTGTTGGGTAACCTTTAAACCCTGGCTTTTTGTAGACTCCCAGATCTCCCAGTGCTACAGGTAAAACTAGTTCAAAGCACTGGCTTAGAGTTCCTAGGTGTTAGAAGTCAAACTGCTAGCAGGGTATGTTTATAATGATGTGCTCAGGTTACTCATGCTTTGTTTTTTTCCTGAGATTTCTTTTTTTGTTTTGAGTCATCTGCTAAAAGGAAGACTAGTTTTGGGGAGGAGTGCTCTCCGTTGTCGTACGTACACATAGGAAGACAGACAGCTTTTCTTCAGTTAAGTGGAAAATACTACAGAATCACAGAACTGTTGGAGTTAGAAGGGACCGCTAGAGATCATCTAGTCCAAATATTGAGAGTGTATGCAAACTGTTTGTATATACAAACTATTTTTACTCTTAAGTTGTAAATGGGCCAGATGCATTCATCAAACTATAAGTTTTGGAAATGGTATTATGGCAATAGAGCTCTTGACAGCTGGGGACTGGACTTTATATACTAAGGTTTCCTTTCCACTCCTCCTAAGCTTATTTTTAAAGCTGGTTTAGATTTAATTTAGACTACAGGCCACAGCTTCTCAAATAATTTAACTGTTGCTACCACCCTGAGCCACCTCCCACAAAAAATACTTGTGGTGCCAAATAGGGAACATTGAGGAACAGATCTGACTTCAAACTACCCTGGCCTGTCTTTCTACCTGGTTGCTGTTTACCCTGACCAGGTTGTTGCTGCAGCCATGCAATTGCTCGTGTTGCCATATTGGAAAGGGTTGTGCAAGGGTGAGAACGAGAGGCTGAAGGAAAGTGAAGGGCATAAAACCTCTGGCCTCACATTAGCAAGTCTCTGAATAGTCTTGGAATTTTTTTCTGATTCTTTGTTGATAACTACATAAACAACATAAAACAACAGTATGGATGGTTATTAGTCAGAAATATTGAGAAATGGCAAAAAAACCCTTTTTGCTCATCTTGTAATTTACAACCTACTTAAACAGCTCAAGGTACCTGGATTTTAATAAAAGAATAGCTCAGTTGGTAAGGGAGAAAGTATTAATTTTAATCAGCTTTCGTTGTATATGCATCAGTTTGGCTTTAAGGCTGTGTCCACCCTACCAAGGCAAGCTGTGTCGGCAAAGTAAAAGCAAGATATTGCTGTGCTTTTTTTTCCCCCCTAGACAGTATTTAAACAGTTGTCTTGCCATGTGGAGAAGGTCAGCTGAGTACAGCATATGTGTTTGCCTAATACATTTGAACACATTGCCCTAAAGTTTGTTAGACTGTTAATTTTTTTGTTGACTCTTTTCATTCCTCTTGAAAAATGCACTGCTGGTATGGGAACAAGAGTTTCCCTTCCACAACCTGCCCCTCCACTCTCCCATCCTCCCCAAAAGAAATATTTCATGGTCCCTGCTTTGTATCCACTTCATGGAATTTACTTTTTTGACCTCAGAGGTTTTCAGTGAAGGAAGAGGTCAAACATCTGTTTTCATACTTCTTAAAAAGTCCGAGGGATGCGTACTGTAAATTAAAAGCCTCCATCCTAGAAGGATGTGCTTACTTAAAACAAAAAGACTAGAGAAGATTAACCAGTGAGTTTCATTTGCAGCAGTTGTTTTGAGCTGATCTTTCCTGGAGTGCACCATGATGCTAACCTAATGCAGTTTTGCTGTGGCTGTTCCAGAACAGGGCTGGGTGGGTTGCTGGGGCTGGCCTGGCTGCTCCTGCTCCCCGCTTGCTCGGCTGTGTGGCGTGGCTGCTCTGGGTTGAAGTGGCTCATGCAACCGGCTTGCAGCTCTGCGCAATACTCGGAAGCAGCAGGAGTGTGAGGCTGGGGAAAGTCAACAGGCTGACACAGTCTGGTGTTTCCCACAGTTAAGTGAAACCACACCTTTAGTCCCTGTTACCGATTGCCACACAGACGTGACTGCAGATGGAGAGGCAACTCTGTTTTCTGGGTAACAGAATCTAACTTCAGGCTGTTGTCAAGAGGCTTTGCTCACTGGACCTGCTCTTCTGAATCCTGAGTGAGCTAGTTGATGGAAAAAAGCAAACCAACTTATAATTTTTTATTTCCATTGGTAGAGTTGGTTTTTTGTTGGTTTTTTTTTGCTGATTTACCGCTCTGTACTAGCACATTTTGCAGACTTCCAGTGTTAGCAGAAGGGGACCAGAAGGGACATGTGATGGTGAGCAGATCAGATCCACCCTGGTAGCAGCTGTCAGGTTGGCACAGCTGTATCATAAAACACCCTGTAAGTTACCTATGCAAAGAATTAGTGCATCTACATGTTATCTTGGCTTTGGTGACAAAGCTCATAGAAGAAACTGCCATAACTAGTGTTTCTCCGCTGCCATATACCTCTCGTAGTTTGCTGGTTGGTGTTGTGCCAGTTGAAACTGCTTACTGTATTCTGAATAAGTGAGATTATAAAACTAGCACCCTTCATACTTCTCTTTCCTGATTATTTGTAACCCAGATTTTTTTCATGATGTGATTTGTAATGTGGTCCTGCACAGGCTGCCATCTGCAGAAAAGAACATCAGGTGAGAACACAAACGAGTCGTCTGCCAGAGGTGGCCAGGACCTTCTGCAACCAGCTTCTTTGTCGAAGGCAGTCAAGAAACCACATCTTCACCACATAGCACTTATTTCTGACAAATTTCTCCATGTAGACAAGCTTATGGTATTTAAACTGTACTAAATGTGCTGACATTTACAGCTTTGTGAGTAGGAGTGCTGTGGTGGAAAATTACTCGAAGGTGAAGGGAAGGGCTAGCATAGCCTTTGCTGGGTAGGAAGCTACATGATCCGCAATGGCAGAAGGAAGCTGAAATCATATGACTCTTCAGGCACTGGGAAAAGAACTGTTTTTCAGTACTGAAAGAATGGTTGTTGCAGCTCTCTGTCATCTGTACTTTGTTTCTTCAAATTTTTTTAAACTTACACTTTTGTCATTTTCTCAGACAATCTCTCTTTATCTTGCCAACCGTGAACGTATGCTGTAGGCATACATGCTTCTAATAGATAGGGTTGTCTGCAAATACATTTGCTTCTCAGATTGCTGATCTCTGAACCAAAGCAGAAAAGCAGGGAAGGGAGGGAGAGAGAGATTCCAGGCTTGTTTCTGTTGCTTCATCTTGCCTGGTTTTCCTGCCTCATTTCAGTCTGAGGCAGCAATGTGGATGGCTGTGTAATTGCTAGCATTGCTATCAGGTCCCGGTAGCCCTAGGGGCTGCAGTACTTGACCAGAATTGCTTGAGGTTTGCTGTGCTGTCCTAATTTAGGTGAAATGTTAGAAGAGTGGAAATGGTCTGGGGTTTGGTTGTGGGTTTTTTTCCCTTCTTTCTTCCTGCAGAAGTGTGGTAATTGCTCTGAATTCTTTCTTAGTTCAGTGGCAGTGAGTCAGATGCTTAGCTGGTGCGTTTGGCTTTGCTCTCTTTTGTAAGCACAGCAGTGCTGTTGTGCTTCAGCTGCGGACCTGTCGCCTCGGTTCTGCTCAGGGCGTGGAGCCCTGCTCTCTGAACCATCATCTGCGACCATCAGCAGTGGGGAGTGAAATCCTATTTTTTGTCTGAGGCATAGGGACTTGTTTTAGTAGTAAAATCTACCTGTCCTTTGCTGCTGTATGTTTTTTTAAAAGTTTTAGGTGTGAAAGCAGAACTGATCTTGCCTTAAAGAGAGCTTCTAGAAATAATTTTCATGCTTTCCTCACTCTGAAGTAGTGAAAAACTGGATATGGTTTAGACAGGTAACGGGCAGTCTCCACTGTCCATGTGCTGAGGGACATGGGGCCAAAGCAGGTGTTTAAAAATGTCTGCAATTTGATCCATACTTCTAGCAGTTAGTCATTTGTTTGTGGACACCTCTGAAGAATTTCAGCAAAAAGCAAAGTGTTCTGAAATCATGGAAACTGAGGCTAAAGCAATTGGAATTTGTAAAGATAAGTACAACAAAACTCTTGACGTTACTGATTTAGGTGCTTTGGCCCACGCTGCCTCGGCGAGGAAATGGGTAGAATCAGAGAAGCATGTATGTGGTCTTTGTGTCTGGGGAGGAAAGGCAAATGCGTCGTCTTTTGGAATGAGGAGGAGGAAGGGAGCATAGAGACCAGTGTTTTCTCTGCAAGGGTGCTTGCCAGCATCGGGTCATTGAGCCCTGGACATAATGCCACTTGAACAAATGGACTTATTAATTCTTGGTACAACTTGTACAGATATTTGAGAGGAAACCTGGAGATCCAAGTAATGCTGTGAGGCACCTGGGAGATGCAGTCCGTCTTTCTGTGTGATAAAAAAGAGGACTGGCATATTGCTTTTGCCTGGAAAAGATCTGTGTTGGTGTTACAAACTGTGCTTTTAAGTGGTTTGGCTTCCTTGAAACAAGCTGTTTGAGGAAAAAGTGCTACAGAGTTAGCATGCTGTTTTAACCACACACTGCTGTGGTGCAGGTTTTGAGCCCAGCGTGATTACTGAACATTGTACTGTTTTTTGTTCACAATTATGCCACTATTAGTACAATTCAGAAAATTATTTAATTTGAAATTTGCACACATAAATCTAAATATTAAAAAAAAAATAAAAAAAAGTCACCAAACAGTATGTGGAAGCATCATGAGGTAAAATACTGGTCAGAGAGTATTGTGTCTTTGCTGTATTTTTTTCCTTTCTTATTCTAACTGCTGTTTTTGTCTCACCAAAACTCTATCATTATGACAAGACGTAGTTAAAACTTGGCTCAGCCCTTTCTATCCTGCAAGACTGGATTGTTCTGAAGGCAAACCTATTTAACTGTATTCCAACTGCTTCCTTTATGCATTGTTTGTTTCTATTAGGTAAATGGTCCCGGTGGGGATAGTATCTTCAATACCTTGTGTGGTCCAAAGCATTATTATATTTCAATCTGATTCTGTTTGTTAGCATTATGTTGTGCTTGGACAGAAAGACAATGGTGTGCATTGTTTCTTGTAAAATAACTGAAGTTTTCTTTAAAGTTATTTTGGTCTTGCATATACAGTAATTCTCCCTGTCTGTGCTCTGAATGTGACCATGTTAGAAGAGCAAATTGATGCTGAATGTGGATGGCACCAGTGTCCTGGAGCTGTACTGTAAGAGAGTCTGGGAATAATCATGTAGTAATGCTGCTTCTGAGCCTAAATAGCTGAGCTTATGGGAGGTTTTGGGGGTAGGAAGCTGTTTTTTTCTGAACAAACTTCTTTTTTCCTTGATCAGTATCATTGGCTTTGAACCACAGGGGATGGTTCCAGGAATTGTCCTGAAATAATTGTTCTTTGAAAAACCGCTTTTAAATTTGCATTGTAACCACAGGGCTTTAAACCGAGGGAGAAAAATTGAAGCCATCTTTTTGTGTCCTCTGCGTTTTTCCTACTGAATGGCCACATGTCGCTCCTGGTTATCAACCACCCCCCCCTCCTTTGAGAAAACATCCTTCATATTTAACTAAACGGTTTGCGGGAAGCTCACCAGTTCAACTTACTGCTGAGGGGAGCCCTGCCTTGCGTGGACAGGCTGCTGCTGTGAAATGCAGCCATTCATCTCGCCCTCCTCTGCCCCCGATCGAGTCTCTTTTGTAAAAGGGCTGGGAAGACCTTCCTCCCTCTTGCCTGGCCCTGTTTCCGAAGGGAATTGTCGGTAAGTGGGGCTGGGCCTCTGGGCTTATCTCTGTTGTCAGAGCTGCCTGCCTGGTAGGTGGCAGCGGGGGCAATGCTTTTCAAATGAGACTTTCCTGTGCTGAGGGAGGCCCTTGTTTTTTTGTTTTAACAGCTTCCTATTGTTCGAAACAGCAGGTTGTCCCCTCCCACGCTATTCCAGCTCTTTCCTCCTCCCTTAAACAGTTTTTTCATGCAAGCGTTACTTGGAACAGTTACTCTAGCAGTGAGTCTTCTGAGAGTTTTCCCAACCTGCTCTGAGCTCCAGCTTTTGTTGCAATACCAGTGTGGGGTTCATGCAGTAGAAAGTGGCTTCCAAAGGTAGGTCTCTCTGATTTTTAAATCTGTATTTTTAATTCAGTGTCACCAATGCTGTGACAAGACTGATTTTTTTTTTTTTTAATTTAATCCAAGTTGTCAAAAGAATTCTCTCTTATATATGGTACTGGAAGGTAGAAAATACTGCTTTTCAGCATGACGTGTCTTTGTTTCCAAGATACAAAGCAAGAGTATTACATCGGTTTTAGTGGTTTGCTTCTCAATATTGTAGTCTTGCTGTCTAATAGTACATTTATGTTCCGTTACCTGTGTGAAAGGCACTTTCTAAGCCATAAGCTCCCTTTGGTCCACCATACCGTAACTTCTGACTAATAGTACACATGATAAATTTGAAGGTGAAGCCAGTCAGAATCTCTTTGTACCTTAACATTTGTCACAACTGGAAGGAATGTTGGCAGTTCATTTCCTGTCCTTGTTACGTTACAGTATAACTGTTACCTAGTCAGAAGCTCTCAGGACTGCTTTTCTGATAATTCAGATGCTGTTTTGCTTCCCTCTACTTGTTGAGTTCTGTGTAGAACGTTAATAATGACATGAGGTATTCAAATGTATGTAAAGCTTTCTGTTATTTTGTTGATTTCTGAAAGCCAACTTGCTTTGACTGGTTTCCTGATGCCCTGCCTTCTGTAAAGTGTCATATTTCCAAAATAGATAGTAATTATTCTGTGAATTTTTGAGGTCTATCACTACTATTCCATACTTCTCACTGCTTCAGCTTAGCATGAAGTGTGTCTTTGTTTAAATTTGTAGATTTGGAAGAAACCCCACAAACTATTTTCATACATTTGGTGATACTAAGCAGAGGTTTTAATTCTACAAAATGATAAAATCTGGCTCTAGAGTTTGTCACCAGAAGGGGAGAAAAATAATCTGTGTATCATTTCCACTGCTCTTCAGTCGGTATAATAAACATTCTGCCTGTTCAGTTGCGTTCCAAATTTTTTCGAAAGGAGTAAGTTCTTTGCAATCCTGATGTGTTTTAGCCTGCTTGAGAGATTGCTCACAGTCTGCCGAGGCAAGGCTCAGCTGATGCACGCTTGGAAAAGGAAGTCCTGCTCTCCTTGCTGAAACTCCTCACTGTAACTTCTTGGTGAATTGATTCAGGTCGCTAAACCAGTAGGAAATAAAGCAAACCCTTTTCTTCCCCTCTTCCCCCCAAAATTGCTAATTTTATGAGCTGAGTTTGCCTCTCTGAGCCAAGGGGCAGAGATGTTAACTGCCTGTCCCAGAGCACTGGGGTGGAGAGAGGAGAGTGCCCTCTTCCTTGCTCTGGTGGCCCTGAGATTTTGGCTGCATTTGTTTGTACGAAAAGGTCATTCTCAGACATTTCGTGTCTGAGTTGATAAATCTTTCTTCTAGTATGTTGTACTTGGGAGTTGGAGAAGCCTTAGACTTTTGTATTTATTTTTAAAACTGGAGTTCAAGAAACCTCTTGCTTTTCTTTGACAAACAGAAGCATTGAGGTGGACACACAGGTTTTTAGGTGTTTTCTGAAGTTGTTAATTTAATGTAGTTATGCCCATAGGTTACAGCAAGCATATCAGTTTCAGGTGCCTTAAAAACCTAAACAGGCTGATTCTGCGTTCAAGAGTTCCCCGTCTGAGGTGAGAAGCATGACAAACCGCCAGAGGAGCGGAGGAAGCAGACTGTGGTGGCTGTCATGATGAACAATGGTTTTGGCACACCTGCTGCCTCGCTGCTGAGCTTCTCCGGGCTTGGCAGGAAAGGAGTGATTTGGAGCATAACCAGATAGTTTTGTAGATGTTTTTGGTATCTTTCCATCTTCTCTGAGGGAGGAAAAACAGCAGTGCTTGCTTTGTAGTGTAACAAATGGCTGGTGAAGGCTGGCACCATCAGCTTTTGGGGCAGGATTTAATAATGCACTTACAAATGGAAAAGTCAGTATTATGCTAGACCTGAGGGCCCTTAGAAGCAGATGCAGGGAGACTGATATACCATGTGAAGTGGGAAGAGTGGGATATAGTCAAAGTAATGTATTAGGGGAAAATATGCTCATACTATATTTCTGAATAGATGCAGACACATCTAGGTACTTTTATTCAAGAAAAAGAGTTTTCCTAGTAATCAAGAAGCAAAATGAAAAGAGCTGAAACAAGTGCATTTGTAGGAAGGTTTTACAGTACGATGCAGTTTTTGACTCCACGAAGAGCCAAGTGATGCTAATTAGGTGCTCTTTCTCCTGGGAGTTGTCACAGATATAAGCTGTGAGATAAGATTACTTTTTCCAAAGAATAGTGTGTCACAACTGTGTCATTTCATCAGTTTTCCAGTTGCATCTTTTTAGGTTCTGATGTTTTGGGTTATATTAGTAGGATTTTTAACTGATGTATTAATATGTATGAGATGCCACAAATTTTCTCTTGAGTTTCTCATGTACTCAGTTCTACAAGAGGATGTGCATTATTGTTGCTGCCCTAATAGGTGATTACCTGAGTCACCAGAGTGTGTTGGAATTGGAGGACTGGGAGAAAATGAAAATGCTAAAAGCCTGGAAAACTTCCTTCTAGTCTAGCAAAGAATATCTAACATTTTGGCTCAAGCTCAGAGCAGTTAACTTCAAATTGAGTGACTTCAGTCCCAAGTGACCAGAAACATAAGATTTTTTTTCGAGGTCAGCCGCTTGGTTACATGTGTGCACGCACACACACGTGTATGATTTATTTTCCTAATCACAGAGGAAGGATGCGTAGACTCTTAATCTGGATGGAATATTCTTATTTTTTCCTGTCTCCCTTACAGGTGTGTGTAAGGAAGTGTTACATGTTGTAATTGTAGTTAAGGAATGGATAGTAATAATAATAGTAACAGTGTGTAAGAATGCTTTCCTCTAGTACTGAAGGAAAATTTTGTAATTGATTTCTCAACAAAGCATTTATTGTGGTGTAACGAGGTGACTGAAAATAGCATGCTGGTGAGATAACCTTTCTTGATAAGGATAGCTTTTACAGATGTTGCTTTCCCAGATGTGAGATTCTTGTTCCTTGACGGCTGGTTATTCTGAGGGAGAGGATTTATAAACAGGACAATGTTTGATTTTGTCCTTTTATTACCTTGCTGGAGTTCTGGGTCTGCATCTGTTTCTGTTCCAAGTTGCTAATCTTCCTCAGACCCTCTTCTGTCAAACACAAGAGTTATGTTACTTGAGCTCCTTTTTGTGTTGCCAGCATATTGTCTAGGGAGTTCTGGGGAAAACCAGCTATATTGTACAGCATTACAATGCTTGGAGACGTGAGCCTGGACCAATATCAGCAGCTCTTATCCTAACAGGATTTGGCAAGAGGAGATGTGGGCAATGTGTGGCTTGTGACTGCTGGGCAGCTGGGAGATGAGGGCTTTGTCCCGAGACCCGCTCCAGGTCATGCTACTGTGGTGGCAGGTGTGTCATCGGGACAGAGAGCTGTGGGAAGAATCACAGAATCATGGAACGGTTTGGGTTGGAAGGGACCTTAAAGATAATCGAGTTCCAGCCCCCCTGCCATGGGCAGGGACACCTCCCGCTCGCACAGGGTGCTTAAAGCAGCATCCAGCCTGGCCTTGAACACTTCCAGGGAGGGGACATTCTCAGCTTCTCTGGGCAACCCTCAGAGACCATCTTGGATTGCCACGGCAAGATATTGAGTCCTCCACAGATTTGAGGTGGATGTGTCTAACTAACCCTTTGGTGGTAAGCTTGCAGAAGACTGCAAGGATTTTAATGTACCGAAAGGATTTTAAAATAGCAAAGGAAGCCCCATTTTATTTAAATAACTACTAGAAATCTTACTTTTTTTAAAGAGAAAATTCAAGAGAATAAAAATTTGTTCAAGAACAGAGAAAACAAAACAGAAATTAACTTGTGTGCAACTTTTCTGTAGCTCACTATGTATTTACTTTCCAGCCTCTCAGTCACTGAGTGCCCCCAAATGCCCATCAGAAATTTTGTGCCACATCTAAGACCAGCCATACCCCGCAGTCCCTGGAGCCCTCTCCTTTGAGCACCCTTGGTATCTCTGCAAGGGCAGTGGGGCACAATAGAGTTGTACACCTGCTCCCAAGGGTGCTACATAGCACAGGCATATACTTAACGGGTCACACACGTAATTAGAAGGCAGAAATCACACACATAAAATGGTGTCATCCTGAAGACCCCATTATTTTCCCATCCCCTGCTGTGTGCGATGGAGCAGAAGAACCCCTAGAGCTGCTTGTGGTCTTTTGCCTGAGACCTTTCCCTGAAACTTTGCTGTGCTTTACCCCCAGCCCTGCTGCCCGAGGCACTCGGCTTGAAGGAATGAGACACGTCAGTCCAGGCTGCGTACTTCTCTCTGCAGAATATAGCATACTGGTTTGGGATGCTGCACTTCCCAGATTTCACGTGTTCTGAGCTGGACTAAGCCAGAAGCTGTGTAATCCTTTGTGCTCAGCCTTACAGCACTCCTGGTATGCGGTGTGTGGTCTCTGCCAGCTGTGTGTTGTCTTTAGTCTCACAGGTGATTTTGGCCATTGCTGCAGGATCTGATTTGGGAGAGTAACAGAAGTAGCTGCTTGCTTTTCTGTCGAGCTCAGACCCAGAGCAGCACCAAAACAGTTGAACTGCTGCTGAAAGACATTAAACTAAATCGTTCAAGTAAGCGTCATTTTATTTACAGTCTGGGCTGAGGTCCTATTTTCTGAAGTTGAGCAAGGCTGCTGTTTTCTTTAGCTACTTTTTCAGTGTTGGACCCTGTGACTTTAACATTTGGTGTTGGCTGGGTACTTTGCAGTGCTGCTCGGCCAGGCTCATTTTTGTGTATAGGGACGTGTGTACATCCCCTCAAACTTGCTCTTTTTCATTCTATTTTTAAAATAACAGGAACAACAACAATAAGTGTTATTAAGGATGTTTTCTTCTCTACATATACCATTTGGTTAAATGCACTATAACTTCTACAGGCACCCACAGAATTCTGTTTTAATTTCACATTTAAAAGGCTTCTTCCAGTTGCAAAAAGAAGAACTTATGTGAATTACCTCTGCGTGCACTTTTTCTGCCAATGAACAAGGCTCCTTCCATGGTATATACCTCCTCTCAAGGACTTCTGTTTTTTCTGTAGGGAGCTTCTGGTGCCACTCAGTAAGGTAATTTCAACGCCAGGCAGAGAAAAAATAAATCAAAGCTGTTGACATCATTCTTCTTTTTCTTACCCCAGCACCCAACTGGTCTGTTCAGTTTGTATTACTCTGCATTTGCACAGCTTCTGCTTCTGTGACCCATTAGGACAGAGCTTGCTTGTACTTAACAAGAGTCTCTTTCAGGCTTTGTGGGTCTCTCCAGGCCACAGCAGGACACAAAATAATCCCTTTTGCATTTGGTAGTTTCACAGTACTTTTCTGGTGAAGATGAAATAACCTTTCTGAATGAAAACGATTAACATCGTCTCTATAAGCATAGTTTTGATAAAAGGTAATTGTATCATTGTTTCAGGTTTTTATAGAATGAACAGCAGCTTTTATTTTCCAGCAGATCCCAAGATCTGGAGATATTTAAATCTCTTACGGAAAGAGTTGTATAAGTTTTTTAAATCAGTATGGAAGTAGTTCCTTATAGTAGCATCTGGTAAGCCTTACATAAACAGTCCCCTTGAATCCTAACTTAGAGATTTGAGACTTTGCGTTCAAAGAGGCTGGAGCTTTGTGAAAGTTTGTACACAAATCTTATGGCTTCATGTTACTTTTAATTTTAACATAAAATGGAAGATCTGCATTTCAGAAACCTTGTTTATAGGATACAATCTGCTTTGCACACATGAAACTTCCATCTGTGTATACTACGTGTATTTTGTAATGTTTTAGTTTCTGAAATGTATTGCTGACAAATATACTGTATTACAAAATCAAAGAAAGTACCTTTTGCCTGGTTTAGCCATCTACTCCAAATTTCACACAGTCAAGTAGGTTGAACTGGATTTTAAGGCTTTTATTACAACTGCTTGATAAAAAGATATTTATTTATTTTGTTCTCCAAAATATTTTTTCTGGTGCATCTTTCAGAATGTCTGATACCAGAAGAATTAAAGCAGAGTGTATTTTGTGACTGTAAGGGGCTTCACAGTGATGTTAAAATTCCTGCTATCAGAGGTGGCTGCATGCCGGTATACAAGGGCTTGTTTCCTGTGCTTGCAGGAATCATGCATGACCTTGCCTGTACTTGGTGTTTAGCTGTGAGTTCAGGATTGCCGTATGTTCGGTTGTCATTTTTCTCTTCTTCAAAACTCACAGAGCCCTGCAAATTGGCCGCTTAATGTAGGAGCTCCTATGATGGATTGAGGCTGCAGCTGAGGAGAAGGGCAGGGCTGCCGTGGCTGGCGGCTCAGCCGGCTGGCCCTGGGCTCGGGGTGCAGGAGCCACGGGGCAGCCGTGGACACATATTTCAAACGCTTTATTTGCTAGGGAGAGAAGAGTGCCACGTGCAAGTTTGGGACTTAAAGTTTTGTCTGCCTATTTAAAAAAGGGGAAAAAACTTGCCTCATCAGAGTCTTTCCCTCTGTAACTTCGGTAAATGCATTGATCAGATGTTTTCTTCTGCTGGTCTCCTAGTTGTATAGGAAACAAGAAACTGTGCTTTGAGTTCTGCTGCCCCCTGCTCATCTGTTCCAGGTTCTGGTGTAGGGTATTGTGGTATGTTTCCCCCAACCTATTTGTTTTACTCCCCATATGCTATTAACTGCTGTTGAATATGGGATGTTTCTATTCAGTAAGCTTTTCCTTGCAGTATGTGCAAGTGCTTTTCCTACTCGGTTTCCGAAGTCTTCAGTGGATTTTGCAGGAAAATGCTTCTGTATACAGAGACAAATGAAGCGAAAATAAATTTCCCTGTTCTTGTTAGTGATGCATTTTCCTCTAAAACTAGGTAGTAATGATCTTGGACCCAAGTTGAGATTATTTAAGTGCTTATGCATGTGTGTGCACACTCGTGATTCTGCTGAAGTGTTATTTATAGCTATACAGCACAGATGACTGCTTAAAAAAAGAGGAATTATCAGCATGTTGTGGATGCTGGGTGTATGGCTTTATGTTTTTATGTACAAGTTTTAATGTATATGGTGTTCTGTGGTGCAGCAGCACTTCTCCTTGTCAGTTTAAGCAAGGCAGGAAAAAAGCAATGTGAGCTTTTAATATTGGGACCTGGCACAGGCACCTTGAACCGCTGCTTGCTCTTTCTTTACTCTCTCTGCCTGTGCTTTATTTTCATGAGTTCCTCTATACTGCTTTAGTCGTGCACCTTGGATGTTATTAGTCTGACAAGAACGCAAGTGTTAAAGCCATGGTGGTATTGCAATGGTGGTGTAGACATAAGACAAAATAGAGTGAATTTATAGCTTGAGAATAATCTATAGCTGTTATTATAATGCCAAATAGTATTCTGAGATTAAAGAGGGAAGGAGTAAATGCTTTTATGGTACTATACAATTTATTGTCTGGCCCCAGCTGTTGATCATGAGGGAGATGGGAATTTTGTCTGCCCACCGTCTGCAAAGATTTTCACTAGCTGGTGGTATCAAAAAAGTCCATTATGTGCCTGTGTTAAGGAAACTGATTTCTGCCCTGAGTGTCGTCTTTTCTCTTGAGCATTACCTGGGAGAGCAGTGCATTACAGCATTTGACTTGGAGATGTTTAACACATCATCGGAAGGACCTATTTTTCCTCCCAAAGGCTGTCCATCTGTTTGATCAAAGGCTGTTGCTACTCTCTGTGTGTTGCTGTGCTTGCTTAGTCTGAATTGTCCTTCCTTTGGAATTGAAGTACAAATGGTGCTGGAGTTCTCCTGTTTACTTGTTTTCCTGCAAAGTCCATTTCTTGCTTACCTGTGGCTTTTATTCTGTGTAGTTGTATATGTTAACACATTCAACCTTGCTGAATGTTACTGAAACGTTACTGAAATCCAAGCGTAAGGATAGAGTTTAATGAAACAGAGGGATTTGGGATGCTGTGATGTGAACAGCATAGGACTTGGGACTTGATTGCTACTGACTTCTGTTTTAAGGAAGGGAAGGGGTGTGAAGAGTGACAGGAGAGCTCATAGTTATAACAAGGTAGCCTTACAGAGAGAAAGAATTTTTCTGTTCAGCAGTGAGTTTGCAAGGTCAGGAAAGGGATGGCAGCAGGATTTTAGTATTTAAGAAGTTGTCAGTCATTAAGCCTTATGTTGCTGATTACTACCGACTACTTCTGAAAGCTTCTCTTTAGTTATTGTCAGGCTGGAATTTGCAAGCCAAAGTGGAAAGCTGTTGTTTTCTTGAGTCAGTGGTATTGTTGGAACAGAAATGAGATTATTTTCTTGTGAATGAGGTGACACAGGAAAAAGGGCCTTGAAATCTTGTTGCAATAGCTAATAGCTGTAAAATACAGAATTTTTCAACAAAAATGTTTGTTTATATCTGGAGATTGAATCAAATGCTGAATTAATCTTGAAGCTCCCCTTTGGAGAGCCAAGGTGAAATTTTGGAAAGGGAATAATTGGCAGCAGGAGGCTGGCTGAGCATTTGCTAGAATCAAACCAGAATCTTTCTTTTCACCATATGGTTGACAGCTGCCCTGTTCCTATTTGTCGTGATTTTCTGTGTTACACAGGATTGATTGGTGGTGTTTAACTGCTTTTGAGCACTTGCATAACATTTGGAGCTGCCATGTTTTCCCCATTTATCTGAACTCCAAAAGTTCCATCTGGAGTGGAATGAAATGCTGGTTTTACCCCACCCTTCCTTCTTGTGAAAAGTCCAACACCAAGCCTAGGGATAGATTGAATGTTTTTCAAATACAGACTTCAGAAAACAAATCTTAGATTTCACCTAAAAAATAATAGAAAACTTTAGAGTGAGTTCTTTGGAACTCCAGATGTGTTAAGACTGCAGGCTTTTATTATTATGGACAGCAGCAGTCTTCAAGAGCTGGGCAACTCTGAAGGGAGTGAAGCTTGTTTTGAAAAGGCTTGAATTTACCTCAGCCTGGGCAGTCTTTCTTAATTTTATATATTTTCCTTCCCACTTCAGCTGTCAGAGAAAAGTTGTTGAAGTAATGGATCCATGGAGCCGTGTCACAGAAAGGAGGGCAGCTGCTTCCCAAAGATTCTGCAAGTAGGACACAAAGCTGTGGACTCATCTGCCTCCGTTCCCTGTAACCTGGACAGCAAGTGCATGAGCTGAAAGTACCGTGGTGCATGAGATCAGTGGTTATTAATACCATGTTTTTGATCTGAGTAGAAGTTTTATCTGGGGAGTGAAGTGTGTTTTGGCAATAAGCCCCACACTAAGTAAATAACGTGGCCTTTGCGTCTCTACTTCTGACCTCATCTCTCTCATTGTTTGTCTTAAAACAGAAGCCCTTTATTACTCAATTATTCCACATTGCACTCTTATAAATTGCAGCCTCTAAGAAGAGATGCTTTCCTCCCGAAACTTCTAGATTGTCGTGCAGATTAAGTTATTTTCGATCAGAAGAGGCCGTAATGCTGGCTTCAGATATTTAGAGCTCTGTGTTTGACTTTTTTTCCCCCTAACTGTAATTTGCCTTTGAATGGTTGTAATGTTGTTGGGTTTTAATAGCTTTTCTTGTTGAGAGCCAACTGGGCACTTTAAGTCCTATTAACTGCTTCGTGCAAGTCTGGACGTGGCTGCCCGACTCTCTTGTCAGTAGCTCTGTAGGGTAAGTGACATACTTTCCCAC
The DNA here is from genome assembly GCF_000703405.1 of Apaloderma vittatum. Classification (NCBI taxonomy): domain Eukaryota; kingdom Metazoa; phylum Chordata; class Aves; order Trogoniformes; family Trogonidae; genus Apaloderma; species Apaloderma vittatum. Next base: position 19,129 of record NW_009699572.1, read on the forward strand.
TATTTTGAACAAAAGTGTGCATGGTTCTAAGTTGGCATGAAAAGCAAGTGTTTATCAGCTGATGTCCTCCTTTCTGGAAGCACCGCAAAACTAACTAAAGACTTTGTAACCCTGGAGAAGCACCTGCAGGCAGCTGGAAGGAAGCAGACAGGTTCCCTTCGAGCTTGAGTATATAGAAATTTCCAGCTCTCCACCATCACTGAACCTTCTGCAGTTCAAATCCAGTGGCTTTCTGCAGCTTTTTACTGTGAGAGATGCTCTTTAAATAGATTTGGCTGACTGTCAGGCTTAAAATCAAATGATTCGGATTAGGTAAGTGTTCACAAGATTTCATTAAACTGTTTTAAGAGACAGTCCACTATAGTTTTATAAAAAAGTCAGAGGCATTTTGGATGAAGAATTTGGAAGAACTGCTTGCTGTGAAGAATATCTTCATGAAGTGTAAATCTATACTTGGCCCCAGCAGCTTGCAGAGTCTCACTTTGGGGTATTTTTGCAGAACATGGTCTCTCCATGCCCCTTGTTGGTCTGAGCAGTTAGCAGGAACAGAGAGTGGGTTTGAGTTTGGATTTTTGTGGGTTATTTATTAGTTTGAAAAGTTAGTATAAGAACATACTCTTTTTTCATAAAAAAACTTGTTCAGTTTTCTCCCTCCAATCGCTGTAGAAGCAGTAAGCTGTCTGCTAGCTCAGAAATGCCAACTTTGCCACTTGAGGGAGTTGTATTCACAAGGGGCATTCAGAAGTTTTGTCTAGTGGTTGGCACCCTGTACAAATAAAATGGTAGTGACCAAAATTGCTGCTGTTTTAGTTTAAGCATGCGTGTTATCCCAGTTTGTTCACTGTTCCATCTAGTCCCTTCGGTTTTGGTTTCCATTATTTTGAGGCGTTTTCTCAGAAATGGGCTTCTCTGAATCTTCTGGGAAGCCTGTAGTGTTTGTCACAGACTTGCTGTACCCTCACTCTCTAGCAAAGTACATCTGTGGTTCTGGGGAAACTTCTGTTTCTAATCTTCACTCCAAGATAATTTTGATGGTCTTTACTAGAAACATTTAGCCTAATGTTTGGATAATTACTTTTGCATCAGGTAGGTGGAAACATTTCTCTGTCGTCTGAAAATGGAGGCATCTCCTTTCCTAAGTGAGTTGTTTTAATTCAGCTATGTACCTGGAATGCATCCTCAACCAGTAGCCTAAAATGTTTGAGAGGCAGGAGACTGCAGTAAGAGAAGAGTATTACAATTTTTTTTCCCTCTTAAAATGAACAGTGATGGAGGGGCCTCACCAGAGAGCAAAGGACACAACTTGACATCTTAGATTTCTGTCTGATTGATTTAGCTTATGAATATGAGAATGAACAAGAATTTGAACTCTTCAGTGATACGTGCCTTAGAGCATTGTGCTCTGCTTGTCCCAAGGACAGGCTCAGATCTCTTCAGGCCAGAAATACGGGCAGAACTGTGGCCGGCTTTGCTCTGGGGCTGCGTTGCCAGAGATGTGATGGGAGTGGTGCCCTGCACTCTTCTCATGCCTGTTGAGCTTGTCTCTGGGGCTGGGAGCCCTTCCTCCTTCCCAAAGCAAGCAAGAACTCAAGGGGTGATCTAGAATGTTGTATTTCCTTTACGTTTATTATTCTATACTCTTTATGTATTTTTTATATAGTATTTACTCTTTGTTATAATGCCTGTATAACATTATTATAAAGCTATTCAACTTTTCAAGGATGTAGTTAGCTTTTTAAAATCAGGCTGATTAGATTAATTTTGTGCCTTATTCCAGTAAATAGAGGTCTTAAAAGGAGAAACAAAAATAAAGTACCTTAAAAGTTTTTAGGCTTTCTGCCTCAGTTCATTGTGTCTCTAAGATAATGTTTTCAGCAATGAATGAAGAGCATCATTTATGCTTTTGCGTCTGGCACTCCTCCTATTTTGGTCATATTTTTATATTAGTAAAATTTCCAGCAATGAGCATCCTGTCTTTTTTTCTAGAAGAACGGTTTTCTCAGGTCTGATAATACCTTTCGCTTTTACTTACGACTTGTGGAGTCATACCAGGATGCCACTGGGACGTACAGTAGCTGCAGCTTTTAAATCTGTCTTCTGGTTTGTGGCTTTTTTTGAGTGGTGATGGTTTTGTCTCTTTATTTTTTTGTTAGTGTGTTGTTTTTTTGGTGGTGGCTTTTTTAAATGTAGGAGTTATGTGAAGCTGCAGTTGCTAGCAGTAAAATGCTACAGAAGGCTGAGAAACTTAATAGGAGAGCAGTCGTTCTCAAAAATTTCTTTAATCAGAAACAATATACGGAAATGTTTTCTTCTCACTTAACCATTCTCTGAAGCTTGTGGCATGTATTATCAAAGTGTTAGTTTGATTTAATTTCAGAAAGTAAATTCTGGGGTTTTTTATAGTCCAGTGGTTGAGACCGCAGTGTCTGAGAGAAGTAGCATGTTTGGAGAACACCTACATCTGCTGACAGGCTTGTGTGACAGTAGCCTTCCTCTTTCCTTATAGATCACTGCAGTTTAGTTACAGTTGTATATTTGGTATTCAAAGTACTTGAGAGTTAGCTTTTTTCCTACTGATTATTTGCCCATGGTGGTAAGAAAAAAAAAAAAGTTGTAATAATGATGGTTGGGTTTTACAAAAACTTGCTTTTTGTCACCCTATTTGTGGTAGAGCAAAAGCTAGGTGGGTCCATACGGGTATATTCCATACATGTATTTCAGGTGAATTAGGATTCCATTTTGTAGCTGTTATATAACATTGATGAGTTTTTAGAGGTTGGCAAAGTGTCAAGCTGCCACTGATTTTGTCGTAACTGGGTACTTACCAGCTGAAGTGTTTTCTGCTTGTTCTGAGCTCTGCAAAGGCCATATAGCCAAATAAGCGTAACTAAACTTACTCCCATGAGCGGCCACTGCGAATGTGTGGTAAGCAGTCAGTTCTGCTAAGGCAGGGCAGGGCAAATGCAGTGCAGGTAGGCAGTACGTTTGCACGGTGACTGTGAGAGTCCTGGCTAGGCTGCAGTAGTCTTACTGCAGTGACAGGCGAGCTACAAAGCCTCTAATCTCGTTCTGATTCCGAGACAGTAATAAATTAATAGAAAAAAATGTGTTTGCTGTGTCGTAGCTGAGACAGCTTGGCTCAAAAAAGTACTTTAAAAAGTTTTATAGTCCTTTTTGAGAGCAGAATCTTGTTTTGAACATGAAGTCCACTGAATGCACAGCTGTGCATCCTGAGCATGTTCTGGATTGTATTTCCCACCTTTCTGCAGGTCCTGTGGAAAGGAGGAGACAGAGTGGTTGGCTCAGGGTGTTGTGAGTTAGCACAGAGCCTGCTTGCTTCAGCTCGTTCTACGCAGCGTTCTGCTCTGTCTCTGCGGCACAGGCTTGGCCGCTGCACCTATTCTGAGTGGTGTTGGTTTACGAGGATCCTTCAGTTGTTGCTTGACACTGAATTGCCTCACACAGTATGATTGTCTCATGGTTCATTAAGGGATTGAGCAAAGAAAGGGGGCTGAGGCTGGAGTTGCTCTGAAATGAATTCTGTGTATGCTCAGCGCTGAGGAATGTTGTGCGGCGGGCATGGTAATGGTCTGTGTCTGCAGGCTTGCAAGCGCATCTGAAAATTTTACATGGCATGCCGGCAGCCAAGAAGGATATTCATGTGTATATAGATATTTGCCTGCCTCACAGTGATGCTGAGACTTCATTAATATTTGTAGAATGAGTTTAATAGAAGTACAAACAAAATATTACTGGAAGGGATTGGGTTAGGCTCCTGTAATGCATTTGCGGATGTTGAGGAAGTTCCTTCTGTGTTTTGACAGGAGATGAATTTATAATTGTGTGGAAGGCAAAAAATGTGTCATCACGGATACCCAGGATATCTTTGTAAGGAATTACTCTTTTAGTTAGACACACAGAGTATGACATCAACAAAAACTATTTTGCACTGACTTTGTGCAGCAATTACTACTTCAGTATAGAGTAATCTTGCCTATACGAGCCACAATACGTAAATTCAGTTGTTATGTATATCAAAGATGGATAGTCCTGAATGTCACTGGGAACGTCCCTGGAAAATACTTTGCGATTGTCTGTTAAGTAAACACTGGTGGCTGAGTGTTTTGCCGTGAGTGTTGTAAATTCCCCTTTCTAGGAATTTTTTAGATCAAATTCGTTTTTACATTTCCTGTGAGATGAGGGAAGAAGTGAACTTGTGGTAGGAAGAGCAGTGTCAATTTGATGATTCTTCTGGCTTCTTCAGAAGCATCAATGTCTTTTGGAAGACATTATATATCCTGTGTGCCTAGGTAGGTAATGCTTTATGGAGATACACATAGTTTCAGATTAAGAAAATTTGGAGGCTCTCTTGTTCGAGAGAGAGCTGTGAGTTGCTGAGTCAGGGAAGAACCTTGTGCCTGTGTCTTCTCAGCCTTCTAAGGTTGGAGCAAAATTCCACTTCTGGGGCAACAGCGTACGAGCATGTAATTGCAGAATCACAAACCCTCGTGCTGACGTTTGGGTGACTAAGAGATCTTGAAGAAATTTAACACTTCAAGATTATAAAGGATACATATGAAAACTCACATGAATGTTGTTTTGGTTTCTTTTTAATCTAGTTTCCTTCTTAACCCTTCCAACATACTCCAGCCCTCTTACTCTTCCATACTTCTCTCACAATTATCTATTCTTTTCCATGTTATTTTCTTTTTTGGGTGGACAAGGTTTGTATTTTTTGCTTTGTCTCAGAAGATTCAGTGTATTGTGGGAGGTGAGGCAATACTGGTCTTGGCAGAACACTACAAAACCAAGAGAGTAATTAAATGACGCAAGCCTTTGATTATTTTTCTCTCTCAAGCTTTCTGGCACGGCTGGGCATTCTGATTGCAAAAGGAGGATCAGCAGAAGAAACTTCTGAAGATAGCACGTGGAAGTAGAAGAACTGTATGGGAGACTTTTTGCTACTTTAAAGCTCTTCACTCTCAAGTCCTGGAGTTGCTTCTTTTTGCCCCGTGAGGATAATGTCTCTTTCATCTTCCAAGACAGGCATAACTGAAAGGGAGCTGCCAAGGTTTTATTTTGGTTTTGGTTTCTCTGCTCCCTTAGTAATTGGATTTTTCCCGTCTTCCGCCAGAGGATTATAAAAGGATTAGAGAAGCTGGAGTTCTGGGGGTGTGGGAGGTAGCTGTTGTTTTTCTCCTCTTGATTCTGGGACCTCCTTGCCATTTCTTCCCTGAAGTTCACTGCCTGTTTGAAAAAGGGAGAAGCAGCCTAACAGATGAACTTGCACAACCATGAATTCCTTCCCTTTGCAAACTTTGTATGTGGCTGCTTGTAAAAGAGATTTTTGCATACATAAGCATCAAATAAAGCATAGCATCCTGGATTGGATTTAAAAGAAGCAAACCACTTGTGTCCTGAGGAAAGGATAAATTCTGTTTATAATTCAAAGAAGTTCGGATGTTGTTCCGGTTCTAAATTTTGGTGAAAGAAAGGGAAGGGTCTGATTGAGTTAAATACTTCACCAGCCTAAACCTACATATTCTGCAGGTGAAACTGGAAGATGTCTTGGAAAAGAAATTATTTTTCTGTGGGTCGGGGGAATGTACAGGGCATGTTTACCCCACGGAATACAACCTCAATAGCACCCAGTAAAGGTCTCAGCAATGAACCAGGACAGAACAGTTGCTTCCTGAATAGTGCGCTGCAGGTAAGAACACAGAATAAAAAAATGTTTGTTTCTGTCCTTTGTCTGTTAGCCAGGATTGACTGGCTACATAATAGTTTTTGGGCCTACACAGAATGAAGCTACATTTGAAAATGTGGATTAGTTGAGTTGTAGAACAGCTTTTTTAAGTTTTCAGGCTTTCCTCGTGAAATTAACAGCATTCGTAGTCACAGTTAGTGTACTTGAATCTCTTTTTTGTGTAAGCTTGTTGTATGTCAGACAAAGATGAAAATATATGTGGAAAATTATTTCAAAATAATAGAATATTGTATAGCTTGCAGTAGTCTATTCCTTAAGGTCTTTGTTGAACCAGTCAAGTTTAGGGTTTGATAGTACCTATACATAATCCTTTTGATGTAGTCCAGTTTTCTTTCTAACTGCTTATTTGTAGCTTAGTTTAGATGGTTTGACTCTTTACCTTTTGGTTTAGAAGTAAAACCTTTTCCTCTGTCAGAATTTAGTGGAGTGGTGTGGCTGCGAGTGGTGATGTCACCACTTAGGTGTTCTGAATGTTTGATGGTGGAGATTTAGCCCTTGTGGCTGAAGGGTTTAAAGCTCTTTCTCCACATGAGTTTTCCATCCCTTCATGTGCCTTGTCTGTAGGACAGGCTGTGTCGCTGGTTTGGTTTTTTCCCCTCGTGGCCATGATTAGGTTCTAAGCTAACTTCGGCCTTCAAGAAACCCCCGTGGTGCACATAACACAAACACCAGTGACCCTCAATAGGCTTAATATGCCATGAAATATGAGACTGGGTACAAAGAGTAATAATAATAAAAAAGTAGAGTTTCCAGCGATGTACTGTATTAGTTTCTTCTGTTAAGGCGTAATCTCTTTTTGCCTCCTAATACTGAGTTAGTGAACATAGATCAGAGCTAAGTAGAGCCTAACACCAGCTGCAGGCCATACATGAAGATGCAAGTAAACAACTTGGCCTTTAGTCTTCTACATAAACTGTTTTCTTCTAAAGCTCAGGATCAGACACCAAAAATATTTATGGGCAAAGCTGACTTTAAGAAAAAATCAAGATGGCAATAATTTCATAAAATACTTCTAGTTTTTTTAATATTCATTTTTAAACAATAATTTCATAAAATACTTCTAGTTTTTTTAATATTAATTTTTAAACATTCAGTGTTAGCCTGACGGTCTCTTGAATGCTTATTGCTCCTTTTAGTATTTCTATAAACATTCAAGATAAACTCCAAAGGCAATTACATTGAAAAATTGGACTTATTTTTTTGTTCTTTTGTGAAGTCTGCAGTAGTTCTTCAGGAATGTTGATGCCAAGGCTCATGTTGCCCCCAAACCCTTAAGTATAGAGTGAACTTGAATATAAACATAGCTGTGATAATTCTGAAGTTTTTGACAACTTTGCAGAGCCAGTTGCTCTGGAGAAATTCATCAGAAATAAAAAGTTTGTTCCTCTGTTTATGCTAATGAAGTCTTTAGCTAGTCAGATGCCAGCCTAGACCTTTCCACGCTGTCCGGAACCTGGCAGGATGCAATTTAGGTCAGGACTTCTTTCAGTGCAAGCTTCTACCTCCTGAAAGGCTGGTACCTCTGAGGCTTACAAGAAAGTCCAATTATTGTTAGCTGAGGCTGAAATAGCCAGTGCTGACAGCATTTTCTATAAAGAGCTGACTGTGAAACATCTCAGAGATCAATATTGTTTCTATCTTACAGACATGAATTTAGATAATTGCCCAAGATGCCACAGATTCAGTGGTAAAAATGTAAGAACAAGCTTGGTGCTGTTATGTCAAATGTTGCCCCTTGCTGTTGCTCGCTTGCTTTTATAAGCTGTGACCATGCCTGGTCACAGACCTGGTATTACCACTGTGCCTGTCCTGAGAGAAGGGTGTAACTGCCCACACAGGTCAGCGTTAGAAATCTGCCAGGAATCACGGCGTGTAAGTGCTTACCAGCGATAATATTGGGCATAATGCCTTTTTGTAGTTTATCATTTTGACTTGCAAGAACTTGTTAATGTATATGTTGTTGGTGCTTCACTTTTCTAGCATTTGGGCTTTCTGCTCAGAACCAGGAGGCGGCTGAGGAGATGGAAGGACAGGCGAGTTTCAGCCCTGATGGGCGGTGGGTGCTCTCGGCAGCTCTGCCCAGCCTCGCAGTGAGGCTGCGCCGTGTCCGGCCGTGGTGCCAGCACAGGGGAGCAGTTGGGGCAGTGCTGCGTAAGCTGCCACACAGACAAAGAAGCAAATTTTTTTAATCTAAAGACACAGGGCAAGAAATTCAGAGGGACATCCTACTGTTAATTAATGTATGTAAGTGCTACAGCTGAGGAAGGAAGATGGAAATACTAACTTCCAGTTAGATAACAGGCATCCTGTTTTAAAAGTGCTGTTCACTGACATTAGTGTGTTTCTGGGGTTATTTAGCTTGTGCGATTTTAATCAGAGCTTTATGCAGTATTCTGTACATTCATAAAATTGGCTGTGCCTCTTGCTGTGTTTCAGGTTCTCTGGCACCTGGACATTTTTCGCCGCAGTTTCCGGCAAATCACAACGCACAAATGTATGGGTGATTCCTGCATCTTCTGTGCTCTTAAGGTAAAAGCTGAAAATAAATTAAAAAACCCCATTATTTTAAAAAGGCAACAGAAATATTTCCAATACTTGATTAATATGTGTAATGAAACTTGCATCTGGAAATTTGTGAGAACAAAGGTAAATCTCATAGATGCTGGCCCAAGACACTCATGCTATTGTTTTTAAAATATGTTCAGGCCAATAAATTGTAGAAGAAATACTGTAGCTAAAGTTTCAGATTCAAGGACTCTTACCAGTGGAGTGCGAGCCATTGTGAGCCCATTGTGGTGTTTGAAAGAGTAGTTCAACCAGTAAAACATCAATTTGTTTTGTAGTGTTGTGGTTTTTTTAATTTGTCATTTGGCTTACAAATATTGTACTGTACATAGTTAGTATGCTCTTCACATGTTACCTTTCCTTCAGAGCTACTCTAAATGTCACCATGGAGAAGGCCATTTAGCTTTATGCCTTTCTGTTTAAAACTGCTGATTATGTAAGACTAAAAGGTATTTTCTGCTATAAATATTGATGTCAGCATTAAATGGCTCAGCTCTTCCTGGTGTCTGTTTTAAAAAATATCAATTCTGTTTGTAGATATAGATACAGTAAATAACTGACATAGATGCTGCCTGGACAGTAAGATCTAGATGTTAGCTCTGAGTATGAGTGCTGTTACGTACTAGAGGAAATTGTGTGATCCTGCATCTCCATTTGTCTCTCTACCCATTTTTTTTTTTTTTAGCACTTCTGGGTTTTTTGTGCCTTCCTTTCTAAGTTTTGCTCCCTCTAACCTTGTGGGAGAAATGGACATGATGGAAACACGATGAAAATACCGGCTTCAATCTTCCTGAGCATTGATTTTTCTTTCTGAAATTGGGACTAAGACATTTTCTTTGATCACAAATGAGCTACAAAATTAATTGTGGGAGAATTTATTGTGTCTTGAATTCTGTGTGCAGTAATGAAAAGGACAAACAGCATGTCTCATAAATATGGCAGAATAGAGGTTTAAATTGAGATCATCTGAAATTCACAGGCATTATTTACAGTATAGTGGCTGTCTTGCTACTGTTAAGTGACTTCCTGGGTGCTCTGATAGAGACAGACTTGAAATGAGTTACCTAGTGAGATTTTGGACTGTTACTGATGGATTTTCTCTTGCAGAAGAACAGCAAAGCAAGACTAGCGAGGCATGAAAGAAGGGAAGAAATTTCGTTTTGAAAGGAAATTTGTCTCAGCATCTATCTGTTGGAATGACGAGACAGGATGATATTTACAGCAGTATCTTCAGAAGAGGATGTAACAGTAGGTTAGGAGCAAGTGATAAATACAACTCTCCAGACAAAGAAAAGACGGAGTATTAAATATATGCCCTTCCTTATAGCAAAGTGACAGGGCTTAAGCATGATCTACTTTGAATTCATTAAGTTCAATGTGGTAAATAATTTGAAGCTAATTCTTAGATCATGCCCTTGAGTATTGCCAAGTGATTGTTGATGTTTTCTGGTAGCAGAGATGAGGACAGAAAGAAAAGAATTTAGGAAATTATCATGAGTATAAGCCTCTGCTGTTCTGGGATTTAACCTAACGGCAAGATATGGCAAGAAAATACCAGGAGATCAGACAGTTTCTGCCACTTGAATGAAAGCAAACTGGACTGTGAGGCAGAGTTGAGAGTTTTTATATAAAGAGAGTGGTTAAAGGTCTTTTTCTGAATGAGATGTTATAGGTGAAAGGAGATTATGAACCTTTGTGGAACTGGTATTGAAAGATGAGCTCTAGGCCAAGATGCATCTGGATTAGCAGTATCGGTATGCGGGGAAAGCACTATAGTAAGACTGAAGATGACAGAATATCTGGAATATATGTGTTAAAAGCAGACATGGGGTCAAAAAGTGTTCAGTTTTGTTGATAACATCCTTGCTTTTGACATCTTGAAGTGTACAGTATGCTATTATAAACTTGGAAGTGACAGGTAGAGTGGCAGAATTCACAAATAGTATGCCTGCAACCACATGCTTATTTTTTTTAATTAAGCAGCCTTTGGAAAAAAAATGCTGCTCTGTCTTCTTGCTCCCAGATATCTGCAAGGACTTTTTGTGTTTGTTTCATATCTGAAATTCTTACCAGTGCTATGCTTAGCCAGAAGGTGTTACAAGCCTTAGTTTCCAACAAAGCTGTAGTCATAGAATCATTCAGGTTGGAAAAGACCCCTGGGATCACTGAGTCCAACCACTAACCCTACTCTACAAAGCTCGCCCCTAAACCATATCCCCCAACACCACATCTAAACGATCTTTTAACACATCCAGGAATAGTGACTCAGCCACCTCCAATGTCTGACTACTCTTTCTGTGAAAATATTTTTCCTAATGTCCAGTCTAAACCTACCCTGTTGCAGTTTGAAGCCCTTCCCTGTTGTTCTATCAATAATTACCTGTGAGGAGCAACCAACCTCTCTACAATGTCCTTTTAGGTAGTCGTAGAGAGTGATGAGATCTCCCCTTAGCCTCCTCTTTTTCAAACTAAACAGGCTCAGCTCCTTCAATCATTCTTCTTAATATTTATTCTCCAGGCCCTTCATGAGGAAATTTGTTGCAGCAAATCCTCTAATACATCTGCACATTTTAGAAAAGTTGCATCTAGTTATGTGCAGAATTCCTATAGCTCACACAAGTCAGTGTCCCATAAAAAACTCTGAAGATCTGCATGAACAAGTAAAGAATTACCTAGACAAGTATTTCTGAATACAGGCAGTAACCAGTACTTGACAAAATAAAGAAATTAATTCCAACTGACTTTAATCCAACCCAAAATGTTAGTGTTTTCTCTACCAACAGTCTGTTCATCATGAGAAATTTTCGGTGTGTTCTACCCACACCTATTCCAGAAATCTTCAAAAAGTTTACAGATGTCTGTAATGTGTAGAAATTTATTTTGTTAGAACTGTTTTACTCTTAATTCCCTTATGTTCATAAAGCAGCTCACAGTTTTGTATTTTTGTCTTGGTGATAGCACAAGAAGTTTCTCCCTTAACTTGTGTAAAATGTTGATGTGTGTAGATAAATACTTGAAAAAATGTCCCCATTGTTGTTATAAAGCCAAATAATAGTATAAAGGTGAGTAATAAAGCGTGTTACTTAACTCTAAGTGAAATTGGGGATGCAAACCTCCTTTTAACTACCAATAAAACCCACTGTGTGTCAGGAACATAGGTTGTCTTGCTTTTGTGCAACTGAAAAGGTAAGAATACTAAATGATAAAGGTATGTGTGGAAGACAGCACCAAACCATCACAAGATGTGATCCAAAGACGGTCGCATTCGTCTTCATAAACTCCAAGTAGGTGGTGGAGGGATAAAAAAAAGGCTCTTTGACGTATTTATTTGTTCTCTGCTGCCCTCTGGACGAGTATTCTCAAACTGCTCCGGGTTTTTTCCCAACTCTAAAAATCTGGCAGCTTGGCATATACGGTCTGTGTAAATTTGTGTAAGAGAATCGGGATAATGTGCTTAATATGCACCAAGTACTGCAAGTGTCACCAAGAGCCCTTTTTGTGTCCCAGTGTGGCAGCATCATCCCTTCTCTACTTAGTTCTTCCCCTGCCCCAGCCCACGTATCTACTCTGGAAGCCTTGAACTCTTGTCCTGCCAGGGTAGTAGCAGCCCAGCCTCCAAGTCTTTGACATGGCCTTTCTCCTGAACCTTGCCTTAGGCTTGGCTAAGGTGAGGGACAAAATATGGCCGGATCAAGTGGGAACACAATAATTTGAAGCTCGATACCATTCAAAAATCTCCCATTAGGTTCTGGGGAGCTGTAATTAGCATTGCATACTGTCAGGTAGATCTGCCCAAAATACTTGTCCGGACCAGGCAAGGTGGAGGCAGAATGCATTCCGTTTATTCTTCTCAAAAGCATTCTGGCATGTTCAGATTCCTCTTGGCCTGGGAAAGGGGCTCTATGTGCAGGGAAGAGTCTACATTGTGTGCCCCCCGCCCTAGTCCAGGTTCTCTTTGAGGAGACCTGATACCTCCTGTGCTGGGCAGAGAGGGTTCACGATCTTCCCCTTAAAACCACTGCTCTAAAGGCACCATTCTCTTCCCATGGACTTCTAGAGGAAGATGGTCTTCACTAAGCAAAATGTAGCCTTTAAGTAACACCAAAGAAGTTGTATTTTTAGCCCCGCTTTCTTGGTTTGCTGAAACAGCTTCTAGGGATTCTGATGTCATACACAGTATTTACTGTAAATGCTCAGCTAGTTCTATGAGTATTATTTGTAATTTTAAATTATGTTTTATAGAATGAGGGGTCGTAGGGCAGTGATGTCATGTGATAACAAATCACATTTTTTTACCACATTAAAGACATCTGTTGTACAAATTCTTGAAGTGATTTTCGACCTTCATGAGCTGCCTGGCTATGTTTATGTGGCTACAAAATGAACCTTGAAGTCATTCCAGACATACGTTTATTTTGAAGGAACCTTACATCAACAGCTATGAAAAGACAAGGGAGAGCTGCAGACTCTGTGCTGGAATCCCGAACACTGTTCCTTAAGATGTGGCATTACTTAAGTGTTTTTTTCAGTGCACAAGCTGTCCTTACCACTATGTGGTTTGCCTGCAGTAACACTGGAACAGCTTTTTGATTTATTATTAATGTTGAGGTCTACTGTATTCTGTTTTATTTTCCTTTTCTAGAGCATGACTTTGCTTTGGTGTTTATCACAGCTGGAAGAAGGCAGGAAGGGGGAAATCCGTCCGCTGTGCTGAGCATGCCATAGAGAGTTCCTTCTCCTTCCAGGGATTGTACTGGGACCTCCATAGTGCCAGTATATAGGACAGAGTGTTTTTTGTAGTTTGCAAAGAAGAATGCTCTGTTGATTGATAAATTCCAGTAGGACTGGTCTTTTCTGTAATTTAGTCATGTGCAACAAAAGCAGGAAGAATGTGAATTTTCTGTGAAGAAATGATGTTGTTTTCTAATGTGAAAACTGAAAACAATAGGGTCTTAGAGTGATTTAAAGAAATGGAATGACTATACTTCCGATGAGCCACCTGCCTGAAATGGAGGGATTTGTTATGAAAAGTTCATTGTGTGGTTGAGACAATGATAGTTGGTTGCAAAGATTTTGTCCGTTTGTTTTGTGCTTTTTTCCCAAGTCAGGATAGTATTTCAGGGTAAACCATTAGTAAAAATTATATAAAACTATTACTTTTATTGGTTTTTTCCCCCAGTTGTTATTTGTAGTTAACTGCCTGACAAATAAGCTAGCAGCAAGTACAGTTTTCTGAATTAATAAACTGGTAATTGTATTTTTGAGCTTGATCAAGCAGTTAATAAGTTGTCCTAGTTGATATGGACACTGATTTGGGTTTCTTTCTCTGACACCCTCCTAAACAAAACTCCAGGAAAGTGTATTTTTATTCCAATATTGGTAGTAGCCAAGGGTGCCCGACTTGTTACCGTCCATGTAGGGGACCTTATGTTAATGTTTAGGGTGGCACAGTGTGAGTAAAATGGAAAAGAGACTGTAAAAGAAAAGAATAATGTAAATCTACGTTGATTAATATTAGACTTGGAGATTTGGAAAAAGATCCAGAGATACAAACCCAAATAGAGTTAGAATTATTTTCACCCTCAGAGATGAATATAAGATGAGGAAATGTGTGGAAGCGATGTTATTTAATGGAAATACTGTGGGTGGAGACTGATGTGGTTGGGTGGGAGAAAAGTGATTTTAGCAGTTACGGTTTTTCTTGAAATGGGTTGTTGTACTGAGTAAGAGGCTGCATCAGGAGAAGCAAGTAATGTTCTGGATGAGAGATTAGGTACTGTAAACAGAAAAAAATGTTGAATGGAATGGTCTAAGAAGGGCATGCTATTGAAAAAAATACTCTCACAATTGAGTGACAGTGAGAATAATATTGAGAGAAGGCTGAGGATTGGCCATGTTAATATTTGTAGCTTCTGCTGCAAGGCAGAAGCTATTAATACAGGGAATACTAAAGCATTTGGAGGGAACATGTTTTGTTCTTTGAAAGAAATACTGCGCTGCTAGAGCTGCGGCGATATCCCCACCCAGAAGGAACTTCTGCACAGTGTGGAAAAGAATAATTAGTTCTCAGAAAGCTGCCAAGGACAGAATTCAAATTTGCACTGCATGGACACTGATCTGATTCACTAGCTATTGCCTGTTGTCTTCAGCCATTAATTTATCCTTTATGCCAGCCTACTTCTACATGCTCAATTTAAAAAGTCCTATGTGCATGTGTATCGTCTGAGGTTTGCTTCATTGGTATGGTTAGATATTCATTGCAAATGTCAGTTTAACCCAGATGTGTTGAATGCTTCTTTCCAAGGGAGAAAATGGTTTTCAAACACTGTTAGAGCTATTTTGGAGGAATTCTTGAAAGCTATGGGGAGATTCACAGATATTTCATCTTCCAAACCCTTAAAATTTGAAAGAACTCAAAAATGTCAATCCCTCAAATTACCTTAGAGTAATTGCTGTCATTGTTCTCTAACCAAATGAAGAACAAATAATGCATGTGAATTATAGCCTTTTGAAATAGACAGTTTTAACTTGAATAGTTGTATGATAAAGGTTCCATGTCTCAAACCAGAGGTTGTTTTCCTTTGAAGCTTTAGGAAGTTTGTGTTGATCCCCACACGTCCCAAAGTGGAGGAGAATATTTTGAGAGACTCTGCAAGCCTTTGTTCTGATGATGTCAGAAGCCCAGACCTGTTGCAGAGAGGACACGAAGTTTCCAGTTATAAAACTAGGAAAAAGCCTTCTGAATGGCAATAAGCCAAGCGAGGCCGTACGCTAGATTGCTAGGGATGGTTAAGGAATTTCTAGATTTGGATACCTCTGAGAGCAATCTGGTGAAAGATCAACAATATGATTGTAGCTGATCTTCCTTTAGTACTTGGGGAAGGACTAGATGCAACTAGATGGACTTTGGCAATTTGTTCCTCCTAAAGAACACTTGTGCTTCCTAATTCTCCTATCTCTGCTACTGTTTCCAGACCTTTGAAGATCCTGTAGGGAAGGGAATGTGGAGCGAGGAGGGTTTCTTTTTTGTATAGACCTCAGAAGTGCATTGTAAGCAGCAGGTGTACTTCCTGTCTGAAAAATCCCTTGCTCGTGCTGTTCTGTCTTGGCTCATAGACTTACCAACATGCCAAGTATAGGTCGTCAGTGTAGAAATCAAAATTCAATGTTAGTAATTACTTAAGATTTTATATTAAGCTAATATATGGGGGGCTTTTTTTGTTCTGCATCCTTGAGTTTAGTTACTGAAAACTAAAATAGGTAAAAGAGGAGAGACATCCCTTGTTCAAAGCTTTTAGCAGGGTCTTTTCATGTTGTTGGTGCTGTTAGGGATATGCTCGTTTGTGTTGGAATGTAGCCATTGAGAGAGATCATTACTGGGGTGAATGCACTAATGGAGTTTTCACTGTCTTCAAATTCAGGTTAAGAAGTTTTTAAAAGAGAACACAGTTTGAATCTTTCATATATAAAGTTCTTAAGTTTCAGAAGCACTTTGAGAAAAGGTGTCATGAAAACTCCTGGGGCAGAATCGGCAGGTCTGTGCCCGGCTGGCTTTCCGGCCTGAATAAGGAACAGATATGTTAGTGATTAACAGTATCACTCAAGGGCGAGACCTGAGATTAAGGAGCGAGATCTCACTTAGATAACTTCAAGTGATGAAACTGCAGGAAATGCCACACCTGTCCATCTAAGGCTGAGAGACGAGAAAGACCTGTTCTGAAGGTGAACAAAGAACCTCGACAAATAAGGAAAAGGGGAAACCACCTC
>NW_009699572.1:35240-37590 GCF_000703405.1 Apaloderma vittatum
AAAAACCCCAAGCCCCCCAAACCCAACAAAACCCCATGTGTTTAGTGTGCTTTCCACTCCATTTGAGGCTCTCTTGGGAATTCCAACAAGCACTGTGTTCCAGTGAGCTCTAAACTGCATTGTGCAGTGGCATGATAAAATTTGATCTTTATTAGATTAAGATGGACAATTACTCATCAGTTGTAAGACTTTTTTTTCCTTGCAGTCTAAAGAAGACTGTACCATTGTATGCTATGTCATTACGTCTTTTAGGAAACGTTGTTCTGTATAATAGAATCTTTTACTCCTTGGTTGTATGTAGTAGAACTCTTCACAGGTTTCTTTCGTGTTACCGAATTATTTCTGTTCTGTGGTTTTGGTAAAAAATTTCACATTTTCTGTTGTTTATATTTAATGAAAGGGGTTTTTTTTTGTTTTAATTGTGAAGACTGTGATTACTTACTGATGCAAAAAAGTTTAAAATGCAAGATTTTGTGAAAAATGGTTGCTTATAATAATCAGGGTCATGTTTTCATTACCGGATCTCTTTATGTTAGCTAGTAGGCATGTTACAGGGTAAGAGTAAAGTATGCTATTTCTTTAAAGATGTAAATTTAAAATAAGAAGTTTGGTTTGCTTGCTTCTGCTTTTACCTAGTTTGGAGCCTGCATTGATTCTCTCCTCCCCAACAAGGGTGCGGAGCGGTTGCAGAGCTGTCGCTGAAGTAAATGAGGCCATGTCCATCACTTCCCTGTAGGAAGATTGTGTGCCAGGCGCGAGGCAAGTGCCTGGTTTCCAGATCTACAAAGTGAGATTGATGATAACCAGGACAAACACATTTCTAAAGCACGTTCATGAATATTTTCAAATGCTCTTAAATAATTTAATATAAAGTGCTGAAGTAGGGTGGAATTATGTTTCCCTGCTTTTTTCTTTCTTTAATGTCCACTGAAAGGAGAAAATTTACTAATGAAACATGAAACTTGTTCTGTTATCAGAGTGACAGAAATGGGAATCAAGGATGTTGAGTACAGAGACTTTGCCATTCTTTCCATTTTTATGTATCTATGTATAAAAGGTAACTGAGAAGAGGTATTGTCTGTAATTCAGGGAGTGTGAGACTTGCAGCCTCACAGCCTTCTATTCATTGCCCCTTCCTTCATCATTATTTGATACTCCGGTGAAGGCAGTACTAGAAGAGCTACAGGCTTTGGCAGAGTGGGCCCTCACTTGTGGATGAGCACCGTAAGGACTACTAAAATAAAAATAGCAGTAGAGATTGGCTTTTTACATCTGTATTTAGTAAGACAACATTATACGTTGTACCATTCCTACAGTCAGAAATGGCAGGGCCACAGAGGTTGATTTGCTGACAGCTGTGTTCTGCGCTCTCTCAGCTTCCTCAAAGGGGCAGAGATTGCACAGTTTGGTAAACCTCCCAGCTCACCTGCTTGCTTCCTGGTAAGAAACAAATAAGAAGAGTTAAAGGAGAGAAAGATTCGTATTATTTATTTCCATTTGGTTCACATCTTAACTATAGAAAGCTTCTTCCCAGTATACTTAAGGGAGAAAGTGATACATGAGTTGACGTTGCTATAGATTCTCGGTATAGTTTTGAAAGAAAACCAAACTGGCAAATCAGTTTGACACTGGCTTTCTCTTTGTTTGATTAAGGTTAGAAGGCAGAAAAGTCAGGTGGTGTGCAGTTGAAGATGATCGTATTTTTCTCTTGCATTAAGAATGGGACTTTTCTTCAATCGTTACAGAAATCATTAGGGAAGCTTTATTGGAAAGGACAAGTGGAATTTTGAGATTGACACTGATGAAGATGGTTACTTGTCACATGAAGTGAGGTGGAAGGAAGCAGAGTGGTGATGGAGATGGAATGGTCTTGTATGAAAATAAGGACTAGAAATTTTTACTTAAGCTGAGGATCTTGCATACAGAATGATGCTGCTGGTTTTGTAGGAGGGTAGAATGAAAGTTAAATAACTGTTCCGGAGATCTTCTGGATCTCTCTCACACAAACATGCATGCACACAAACACACACATGAAATGAAAGTGGATTTTTAATCCATTGGGTGTATGTACTTAACTTTCATGATAATGTGTCTTTATAGAACTATTTGTCCTCGCAAATGATTACCCAAGATGACCTGTGAGTTACAGGTATGAAAGTGCAGGTTTAAGGCAACAAGTAGACAGCTGGCTATGCATAGGAACTGCTGTTCATGTTGTGTCTTTCTCTTCCTGCCTGCTGACCACAAAATCATCTAATTCTTATGCACTTACAGAAAGGTGAGTTCCTTAAAAAGTACAAGCAGCTGAGGTGGGAGTAAAAAAATGAACTGGAGAGAGAGTACAGCAGGA
>NW_009699572.1:37621-73684 GCF_000703405.1 Apaloderma vittatum
GTGAAGAAGTTCTGGTGTTGGTTTTATTTGCTTGATCCAAGTGAGTTAAAGATTTGTTGTTCTTTTTTATGTAACTTGAGTAATGCTTTGAAAATCTACTAATTTAAATATCTTTTTGTTTTCTTGCTAGGGCATCTTCAACCAGTTTCAGTGTAGCAGTGAGAAGGTGCTGCCTTCTGATGCTCTGCGCACTGCGCTCGCAAAGACATTTCAGGATGAGCAGCGCTTCCAGCTGGGCATCATGGATGATGCTGCTGAGTGTTTTGTGAGTATAAGTGAAAAATGGTTTGACAGGCACATATAGATGTGAGCCCCCACTAGACAGTGTTGGTTTTCCTTTGTTTTGGTTTTTTGTTTTTTTACTGTTCCTCCCCTCTTCAAATTCCGACAGACTTTGTGTGTGGGGCCTCAAAAATCCCAGAGATAGATCCCCAAGCTTGAAGTGATCCAGAGGGGAACAATATTTGATTTGAGAGTTATTGCTGATGACTTTAAAATGGAAACATCAGTGTTCCCCATTTTTACAGTTACTGTTGTGTATGTAGTGCTTGCAGTCTCAAGTTTGTCTTGAATATGAATTGTAAAAAAAATGACACTGCAAAAATGGATTCTAATTTTAAAGTTGATCTCAAAAGGGTGAAAGGACGTTTTGTTTGCTGGTTATACTGAAATAATGTTTTCACAAAATCTAGCTGAGCAAAAGTAAAAATAAATAAATGAACCAAACACAACCCAACACTTACTTTTGTAAGATGAGGTAAGCAGTAGCAAAATGGATCATCTCTATTTCTAAACCATCTCACAATGTTATTTCTTTAGGTGGATTGGGACACAGCTTTTACACTTTTCTTGCATCCCTAGGTTTACCCACCTGTTTTCTTTTTATACTCAAACTTTTGCTTTGCATCCATTATGTTACAATTTTATTCTTGCTCGTATTTCTTCCTTTTCCTTCTTTGGAGTCCTGAATTTCTTTAACTTAATGAAGTGGTATTTTAATCTTGTGGGCTCACTGGCTGCTCTTGTTTCTGGAAATGATGGGTGTCCATAGCATTGCTCAAGTGTGTTTGTATCCTACTTGGGTGTTAACAAAGATGTTAATTCTTAACCAACTTCTCTCAGGTAAAGCACCTGTCAGACTAAAGTCCTTTCTATATGTTACATCTTTCACTTACTATACCTACCTAATTTGACTGTAAGAGATCATAGAAATGTGATAAATACATATAGCTGTTGTAGTTTTTCTCTTAAACTAAGTGGACTGGTAATGGATTAATGATAAACCAAGATATCCTGTGTCTGTAGAATGCTACCGTAGCAAAAAGGAATAGTTCAGTGAGTTTTCTTAAAGTGGAGTGATTTGGTATTATGTAAAATAGATCATGCCAGTCAAGCCTCAACGTGAAATAAATTCAGTCGGCCCCTGCGAGCACCGTTATGTCAAATTTTTGTACGCAGTCCTGCACTTGAACAGAATTCTCTAGGCAGTACAACATGGGAACTTCTGGTTTAGTTTCTTCATTGATGAGGCTGATCTAACTAGCCCATCTAATACAGCTGAGGGAGTCCCCACAAGCAGGTTTGTCAGGTTAACTGTGCTGACATGAGGACAGTTAAAATAGGTGGAAGTTCCCTTTTGAGGTTTAGCTGTAAGGCAGAGATAATTCCATAGCTTTTCACTTAGTTAACCTTTTCAGCCCTAAAGGCAGAGATTTAATTTAAATAGCAGAAGAGCTTAAATACTAAAGTTAAAGGGAAATTATAAGTGGAATGAGAGCTATAGTGCTACTGAAAAGTGAGCTGCTGAAAGAGATGTCAGGAGAATTCTGGTACCCTCAGATGAATGATGGCAACATTAAGTGGGAGGAGAGACGAGGTCTCTAGCACAAAAACTCCTGGAAACTTGAAAAGAGATGGTGTTGTGTGAAGTAGTACCTAGAAAAATGTTCAGTGCTTTTGTTTCATAAAGAATTTAGTCTGCCTCTTCATTTGTTAATTCTTTCCCTTTTTGATAGAATGTAGCTTATTTGCCATATTTCAAAGCCCCTGTGGAATATTGATACTGATTCAGGTTACTTTGTGTTGATGAGGAGTTATTGGCAACCCAGTGAGGTTACAACTGCAGAGCCTGTTACGTTTGGTCAGATCTATTGATGCTTGAGAGTTGTACAGAGTAATCAGTGACAGAATCCTTGCCTGTTCTGGTAAATAAGATAAATGATTACCTGACATAATATTTCAAATCAGAAGTGATAGCCTTTTCTTTTTTTTTTTTTTTTAATCAAGGAAATACCAGCTTCTTTGTATTCTAAGGAACTTCCAAAAATTTACAAGAGCTTTCTGTCTCTCTAAATAAAGTTTATAACATTATTGTATCTGACATGCTTTTGTGGTTTGTATTTTGAGTTTTGTCTGCAGTTGAAATGTTGTAATCCTGTTTTTGCCTTTTCTCCTCTCTTTGGGTAGGAAAACCTGTTAATGCGAATTCACTTCCACATTGCAGATGAGACAAAGGAAGATATTTGCACTGCGCCACATTGTGTTTCCCATCAGAAGTTTGCAATGACCTTGTTTGAACAGGTGAGGTAATGATACAAATCAACCGTTCTCAAGTTCTGAATTTTCATTCCTAATACATGCATTGCCATGGTAAAAAAAATACAAGCAGAAGCATTGCTGTGGAAATACCTGTTTAACCTTGTCGATGTATTATGTTTTCTTTCTCTTTAGTGTGTTTGTACCAGCTGTGGTGCCACCTCTGACCCATTGCCTTTCATCCAGATGGTACATTATATTTCCACAACCTCTCTCTGGTGAGTTAAAACTTTTACAGGGAACTTGTTTATTTTATTTCGTAATAATGGTTTTGCAGTTTGATCTTTACCTTCATAAGACGAAATGCCCAGAACATGATTTATTCAAAGTTGGTGAAGCTTTGATAACTATAATGAAAAACTTGAGCCAAAGATAGTAGCTTAGGCATGGATGTTTTTTTGTGATTCCGAATCTGACAACTGTAATAGCAAGGACTCATGTATGTTTTGGAAGGCCTTAATATGTGAGCAGATGAGTTAAGAAGCAAGATAAGAAAAATAAAAAGTAATTTATGCTGAAAGGGACCTTTGGACATTTACTCCATTCTCCTGTTCAAAGCAGGGCTAACTTCAAAGCTAGATCAGACTGCTTGGAGTTTTGTGCAGCTGAGTTTTGAAAACATGAAAAAATTCATGGACAGAAACTCTGTAACTTCTTTGGACTGCCTGTTCCAGCGCTTAACCACTCAGCGTGGTTTTTCTTCTTATTATTATTTATTTTTTTACTTATATCCAGTTAGAACTTCTCTTTCTGCACCTTTTGCCTCTTGTCCTTTCTTTGTTCACCTCTGCAAAGAGTCTGGCTTTTATTCAGCTTCTCTACCATCTTTCTGCAGTGTTGCTCCTCAGCTGTTCAATGCCCAACCGGTACTACTGAACTGAGTATGCTCTGCCTGAGGTGCAAGACTTTGTATTTTCCTTTACTAAATTTCATCAGGTTCCTGTCAGCTTGTTCCTCCAACCTGTCAAGATCCTTCTGGATGGCAGCACTCTCTGCCTCTGTATTGACTGCTCCATCCGGTTTGGTGTCATCTGTAAACTTGATGTGGGTGTATTCTGATTCATCATCCAGGTTGTTAATGAAAATGTTAAATAGCATCATCCCCAGCATTAACTGCTGAGAAACACAACTCTTGACTGACTGCTGATTGCGTTTTGATCCTCTGAACCTGTAGATCAGGTTTCTGTCTGCATTGTATTGTGCCCGTGCAGTCCACACCTTGCAGTTTGGCCACAAGAACACTGTAGGTGACTTGGAAACCTTACTGGAGACCAAATGGTATTCACTGCTCCTGCTTCCTCAACAGAAGCTCTCATTTTATGATAAGAAATAATCAAGTAGGTCAGGCATAATTTGCCCTTGGTAAATCCCTGCTGACTGTACTGTCTCACCTTCTTGTCCTTCATATGACTTAAGATGATTTCCAAGGGGATTTGGCTTGTTGTCACGTTAGGTACTGGAGCAAGACTGATCAGCCTGTAGTCCCTCAAATCCTCTTCCTTGGGTGGATGTAGCTTTTGTTTTTTCTGTTTTCTGGGAGACTCCTCCAAACCTTTTGTTAAAGGAGGTGGTGCACAGAGCAATAGCTCTAGCTCTGTAGTAATTCATTTGACTGAGTGCTAGAGGAGAGATCTTCTCTTTTAGTAGGTGGCTGCTCAGTTAAAAGCTGCTTAAATCTGATCAAGGCAGGAGTCTTACTTGCTTTTGTCTTGAAATTTGGTGGGGATGAAGACTTCTCTTTGTTTCTCATCATGCATGTGGGACATGTAGTTAGTGAGCCCAAAAAATTGTTTTGAAAACTTCGGGTTGCTCTTCTCATGCAGATCTCCATTAAAAGCTTTACCAGCGAGTGTATCAGGAGTATTGTCAAGCATTTCCCCCTTGTGGCTACTGCCTGTCCTTCTGTCCAGCTGTGGGTGTTTTGTAGGTTGCCAGCATACACTGTGCATCAGATTGTTATTTATTAGAAAAATAGGAAAAGAATTATGTAACTGGTATCCAATATTTTGTATTAAATAAATCATGCATTATTGAAGATACTTTGAGCACTAGTATTCCTGCTTACTTATTGTCATCTTTCAATCTGAACAGTGAAATCAATTGGGTACTGTGCTGGCTTTTTTCTGTCGTTTTATTATTAAGGGTGTGCTTTACTGTGCTACTTTGGTAGGGTTGTGGCTAATGAAGGTGTGGATACACTTTACAGTTAACTGTGCTGGCAGCACTGCGTTGCAGAAATAAGACTTTCGTCCTTGAGCTCTTTTCTAAACAAGTGCATAACTCTTGCTTGCTAATAGTGAAAAGAGACCCTGACCAGCTGAGTACAGCTCATGTTGGGAGTTTGTGCATGAGAATGGACAGATAAGAGGCTTCTTGTACACAAGATGTGCATGAGAGTATGATCAGAACAGACCGGGGAAAGTCTGTTCTCCCTGTGTGATAAGAGAGTGATTGAAGGAATGCATGAGCTAATAACAACCCTTGCTGTATAGTCTGGTCTCCTGTTTGTAACCCACAAATAGTGCTTCTTGCTAAGAAGTATAAATATGTGTGTCTGCTTGCAATAAAGCGAATTTCGTTTTCCACCATGTCGGAGTTTGTGCGTGCTTCTCCACATGAAGGGAAGCATTTTGAAGCAAGTACTTCATTTGGAAACCAAGTATTTGTCAAAAAGCTAAAGCTTGCATTTAATATGTAAATTTTAAGCAAAACTATGAAATGTTTCTATTTTAAGTTTTACGTGTTTTCTTTATGCAGTATTATCACAATTATGAGTTTTTTCTGCATTAGGATATTAATTATAAAAAGTCTGGTGTATTTTTAAGTTTCTCATAAAATGTAAGTGAAATGGAGATTGTGGGTTTGTGTTTTTATTTTATTATTAAACTTTTGTTTTTCATGCTTTCTCTATACTGAAGCAATCAAGCTATTTGCATGCTGGAGAGACGAGAGAAACCCACTCCAGATATGTTTGGAGAGCTACTACAGAATGCCAGCACAATGGGAGATCTACGAAATTGTCCAGTTAGTACCCTTAGTTTTCCTTTGGGGGGGCAATGGAGAGGACAGGACAGAAGTTTACTAGATTGTACACTGGTGTGCACCTTTAACTCAAGAGCATTTTCAAGATTTAGCCTAAAGGATAAAAAGGATAGGTAAGAGTTTTCCTTGGGTTTGAGTCCTGTACGTCTCAGTTTTTCAGTGAATGAAGGGAAAAAGAACTGATACTGAGTGCTTCTTTGGCTAGACGAAAGTTCTGAGAATGGGTTGAGACTTAGCTAAGAGTCGTCTCAAAGTCTTGCAAAGAAAGCTTTTCATCAGGATGCCAGATTCTTGTCTTGCAGAAAAAGCTCATGGTAGCTAGCTGAAGCAAAGAAGACAGTTTAAGAGTAAGATATGTTGTGAGGTAATTCACAGGAATGCTTGTACTTTGAGTGATCCTTGCAAAAAATACGTGATTATAGTCATCTTTATATGTAGATACAAGGTTTTAATATTAACATCATAGTTTTCTACCTGTCAAAAACGCCAAACAAATAAGCAACATTAAAAACCCCAGCTGTCTTTATTGTCTTGTTGTTGAGCTTGTTTCTTTCTGTTTATTTTGAATTTTTGTCTCTTGATAATTGGGACTGAAATTCTGGTTTATTTTCAAGGTTGCTGTAGGGAAGAAATGCTTTCTGATCTCTTCCCTGGTTGTAGTGTCAGAAATGATCATATCCAGTGGTCAAACTGCTTTCTCTAGAGATGAAGAGCTATTTTCAGTATGATTATTTTTTTTTCCCCTGACTCATGCAGAGGTACCTTTGTGACCTGCCACAGTGGGCGAGTGGGTGTTGCAAAGGTGCTTTATCATAGTTGTGTCCCTCTGCCAAAAAAATGAAAAAGGTAATACACCATTTGCTAAAATGAAAGTGCCAGTATCGTAATTCAGGTGGTGGACTTTTTCATGATGCTTTAAAGATCCCTGCAATTCCAACAGATGATGAATTGGAAGAACTGCTGAGAAATACCTTACCTTCACCAGCCAGCTTATCTGTGAGAAGTACTCTGGCTACAGGGTGGGGGGAGAGTGGTCAGTCAGTAAGCACTGGTAGTTATTTAAAAAAGAAAAAATTGGAGGGGGAAGGGAAAGGAGAAATGAAGAACTGATATGGGTTAGTAAAGCACCTCGTATTCTTCTGATGTTCTGGCTGCTACTTTCCTGTTTGTATGAATACTGACCTCAGTATCCTAAGATGAGATGCTTGAGGTACCTTGTAGAACAATCATCCAATTGTAACAGCAAAGCAGCACCTGGAAGGCTTTTTTCACACTGTCCTATAAAGCATCAGTCTTTGTAAATATGATTTTTAATCTGCGATGCTGATCAAAAGAAAGTGAGCTTTCCCTCCAATTCCTAAGAATGTTTTGAGGATCTTTCCTGTATGCTTTCTTCTATTTTTTTTTTTTTTTAAGATAAGCCTACTTTTACCCCATACATTTTAATTATTATCAGTAGTATGAGGAAGAATCAGCACTGTTCCCTTGAAAGCTTGCAGATACCGGATAGTGTTGATAACGCTTCTCATCCGTGACATAAGAAGCTCTTATCCTGACACTGAGCATAGTAGAGCTGCTGTGTTTCACCACCGCCTCTTTGGAAGCTGCACTTTTAAAACTCACACATCTTAGTGCTTTGCCCTAACATTATAATAAGAGAAGGGTTATATTCAATGTTTTGTTTTATTTGAATCTTTAGAGTAACTGTGGGGAAAAGATTCGTATTCGTCGTGTGCTGATGAACTCTCCACAGATCATTACCATCGGCTTGGTTTGGGACTCGGACCACTCTGATCTCGCTGAGGATGTGATTCACAGTCTGGGCACTTGCCTTAAACTGGGAGATGTGAGTTGTTTTGTATTTTGACACTACCTGCAAACACAGTCTTTCTCATGGTAGCCTATAGTAGCAGATAGAGAAAAATTAAAAGTAGCCACCTTTAGCTTGTTGGTGTCCATAAATAGAGGAATAGAGGGCAGAGCTAAGGAGCTGACCTGTTTCTGAATGCTTCACAAAAACCTGTGAAAGTACTAGTGTCATTGGATATTCTGAAATTTCTGAAATGACTGAAAATTAAAAATTACTCAGGAAGACGAAGCTTGCCGGAATTAAAAAAAATACTTTCAAGTGCATGGAAATTTTGGATTGGGACTTGTGCTGTTTCTATGAGAATACCTATGTACTCTTGCATTTTAGACTCATAGAATTGTCAGGGTTGGAAGCGACCTTAAAGATCATCTAGTTCCAACCCCTCTGTCATGGGCAGAGACACCTCCCACTAGATCAGGCTTCTCAGAGCCCCATCCAACCTGGCCTTAAAAACTTCCAGGGATGAGGCTTCCACCACCTCTCTGGGCAACCTCTTCCAGTGTCTCACCACCCTCATGGGGAAGAACTTCTTCCCAACATCTAACCTAAATCTACCTTGATTGAGTTTAAAACCATTGCCTCTCGTCCTATCACTACCCAACATCCTAAAAAGCCCCTCACCAGCTTTCTTGTAGGCCCCCTTAAGATACTGGAAAGTCACAATAAGGTCTCCTCAAAGCCTTCTTTTCTACAGACTGAACAGCCCCAACTCTCTCGGTCTGTCTTCATAGGAGAGGTGCTCCAGCGCTCTAATCATCCTCGTGGCCCTTCTCTGGACACACTCCAGCACGTCCACCTCTTTCTTGTGCTGTGCGCTCCAGAACTGGAGTCTCACGAGAGTGAGGGTCTCATGAGAGTGGAGCAGAGCGGGAGAATCACCTCCCTCGACCTGCTGGCCACACACCTCTTGATGCAGCCCAGGACACGATTGGCTTTCTGGGCTGCAAGTGCACACTGACGGGTCATGTTGAGCCGTTTTGAAGAACAGAGGTTCATTTCTATTTCTTTTGAAAACAAAATGTAGTCTGGGGTTGCTTAAACTTCTTTCAATCCTCTCTTCGTTGAAGTGTGTGGTCGTAACACTTAAGAATTATTTATAACCGAGAAGTCTCTGAGAGGTGGTGTCTGGCACTGTGTGATTGAATGATAGATTAAATTAAATAGTGTTTGGGATCTGGAGGTTTGTTCCTTAGAGGATTCACTTATTATAAATTAGCTGATGTTTTAGAGCTGAATTAATGGTATAGCAAACTATGTCTTATTGTATGAGGTATTACATTAAAATAATCAATATATGTATATGCATACACACACACACACATATATATATATATATATATAAAATTGGCAAACACACAGTGTACCAAAAGTAGTGTGAATTAATGAAAATATGATTATGAAACAATGTGGTCCTTGCATAGTAAAGCAGTAATGCACTAAAAAATGAATTCTACATATTTTTAAATAAAACAAGGTCAATTAAATAATCAAAAACCCAGTTTTTTTCTGTGTTGAATTCTTTCAGCCTACTAATGTCTTCAGTTCATATTTTTTTATGTGATGTTGTCATAAATTTGTCTTTGCTTGTCAGAATAAACGCCAGCTGTTCACTGTCAGAAGTGCTTTGTTTCTACAAAGCGAAGAGAAATTAATGTTTTAAACAGTACTTGATATAGTCAACAAACATGACACAGAGAATACCGATTTTCAGACTAGAACAACACTTCAAATTCTGAGAATATGTTATATCATTGTTGTAAATGTCTTCCTTAAAGTACAGCCACAGTCCCCAAGACTGCTTGATTCTTGAGCATCTGGTGAGGTGGTAGGAGGCTGTTCTTGGTCTGCATCACTTGATTTGTTTAAATATTGTTTAATTACTTAAGTATTAATTGCCTTGTTTTCTCTGTCTTTTGAAATAAAAACCTGACACCTCACTGTAATAGTTTGAGGTCTTCAAACATAAAGCAGTATCTAAAATTCTAGTCATTTTACTAATTTCTCCTGTCATTTTTCTTACCTCCCTTCTTGAAGCTCTTTTTCAGAGTAACCGATGACAGAGCAAAACACTCAGAGCTATATTTGGTGGGAATGATCTGTTACTACGGAAAACACTATTCTACCTTCTTCTTCCAAACTAAAATCCGCAAGTGGATGTACTTTGATGATGCTCATGTCAAAGAGGTAAGAAAATAATGTTTAGAAAAGTAATCTGTTAGAAATTTGTTAGCTACTTATGTGTAGATCCATACTGTTTTCTACAGATTTCGAGAAATTTTGGCTGGTTTTCCACTCAAGATCCATAACTCTGTTGCTCCTATTTCTGAGCAGAGTAAAGCATTCTCAGAAAAGAGCATATGAGAAATCTCGGAAGGCCTGTTCTCAGTCCTCTTCTGTTGCCTGCCAGTCGTGCTTTTGTGCTGTTCTTTGAAAACCCGCAGTTTGCTTGTGTGCACAGCTATCCTATGATTCTTTTCTCTGCTGACAAGCGGTGTAGCTATCTAGTGCCTACTGTTTTAGATTCTTTGTCGAAGTATCTAGATGCCAGTCTTCCCTGGTTGTTGCTGCCAACAACAAATTTTCTCCTTCTTTTGTTAGTGGTTTTTTTCCCTCCTTTTCACCAAGCACGAGATCTTTGACATTTAAGGTACCAGTGCTGGGATCTTGGAACACTGTTACTACATCCCATTAGTGTGTTTGGCATTGTTTCACACCACTCTCCTTTTATTCCTTCTAGTCATGGAAGCACAAAGGTGAGAGAGGAAAATTTTCTCCTGTAGTCATGCCAAGCAGTCTCAAAGGGAAAGCTCTAACCCTGCATTTGTTCACAGTCACATGTCTCTGCAGCAAAACTTTGCCAAGAATAGGTACTGCAGTGCTTTGGAAGAATACTTCTGTTGGGGAAGATTTTTTGACTTAACTACCTATGAATTATTGTCTGGCCCATCAAAATGCTTGCAGAGGTTCTGAGACAGCAGAAATATTCACACCCCAAAGTGGTTAGCTTTGACTTGAATTTACTGTCATGCTGTTGATGTCTTTTATTGTTCGTTTTGTTTATGCTGATTGATGGGTGAAGAAATTTTGTTAAGAAATGCTTTTTTTTTTCTTTGACTGATAAAATGTTAGAACATTTCAGAGGATGAAAAGGTTTTTATGGAAAAAAACTCTGAAAGGGAAGTTCTATTTTTATAGTCATATTTTTAGCAGGAGTTGTAATTTGTTTAGCCATGAGATGATGAATACCTCAATTTCAGTTGGTTTCAGAGCTTTCTTGGTGAGCCCAGTTCAGTGTTGGATATAGAAGGAGTTAAAGAATGTCGGTGGAAAACCAAACTCTAAAAGGAGTATGAGGGGGTAAAAAAAGAGACTGTATTTTAGAGAATGATGACAGAAAACCTTATTTGTGCATTTTTTTTTGTTGTTGTTAATTCAGATTGGTCCCAAATGGAAGGATGTTGTGACAAAGTGCATTAAGGGTCACTATCAGCCTTTGCTGCTGCTGTATGCAGATCCAAGAGGAACTCCAGTGTCAACACAAGACTTGCCCCCTCAAGTGGATTTACAGCAATATAGCAGGACTTGCTATGACAGTGAAGACTCTGGTGAGCGGTCTGGACTATATTCCTTATACCTTTATGCGGCGTGGGAGAAGTTTTTCTTCTATTTTTGGGTGTGTTTTTGTTAGCAAGGGTCCTTCTTGTGAAAGCTGATTCTGAAAGGGACTTCCAGTGTTTCACTGTTAAAACTCTCTCTCAGTCCAAGACTCAGGTGATTCTTTAAGTAGTAATCTTTTCCAAAAAGGTTTGGAGAGAGAAGCTGGGGGTGTGAAGGGGAGAAGCATGAAGGGCCTATCGTGGCATTGGACATAGAGAGGAGCAGTAATTCATGACTTAAATGATTGAGTTCATAAATCCATCAGGAGTTTTAACAGGAAGAGAACAAGACCAGACATGCATGAACACAGAAAGTTAAAGGAAGCTACAGAATTAAACTCAGGAGCGAAGTTAGGGAAAAGAAATATTAGGGAAAGGTCAGAAATTAGTCCTTTGCTAGGATGGTGAAGGGATGTGGAGGAAAGGGGAAGAAATACCACTGTATTAAAAAAAAAAAAGAAGGAGGAGATGTCAGGGCAGCTTAGCTTCATCCCTTGGCTTGTCTTTTACTCAGATAAGCAAAGTGAGAGGGGAAGGGATTGGCAAAAGCTTAATAATCATGTAGATCATGTTTACTTCTTAATTTTTCTTGGCTCTTTTTTGCATCAGAGAAGATCTACGGGTGCAGATATGTAGCACTTAACATCTCAGAGCCCTTCAAGACATTGCTGCTTCCTGAATTCTTTGTATTAATGGTAGTCCATTGAATTAGAAAGGTATATCCAAATAAGATGCTTCAGAGATTAGAACTTGGTCTGCTCAAGATATCAGTGGTGTTCTGGACATGCTGTTGGTTTACTGAAGTTCTGGATAATTACAGACATTTAGGCACACCATTGGGGATTGAAGCCTCATTTAAAGAGGAGTAGGGAAATTCTGAGAAAGATAGGCAATTGCAATCTAGATAGAGTGAAAATAAAAACCGAGTCTCACTTTATATTCTAACAGTTCTGCAAAAGAAGATCGTTTCTATTTTTGGATGCTTGCATCCTGAATTAGAGATGGGTTTATAGGTTGCCAGGAACAGCAAGGCAAGACTAAAATCAGAAATGTTCAACTTTTCTGTCAGGATTTTAGCCTATTTATACAACTATAGTTCCAAGAATACTTTATGATTTTCCTGGCCAATAGATAACTTTATGATTCCTGGTCAGTGAATCTGTGGAGAACATCTGCTGTCTCCTTATTTATGTGTTGACAGTCTCCCAGTAATTAAATAAATCTACAACTCCTCTTAAAAATAAGTGCAAATAAAACCACTGGTAAGATGACCTTCAATTCTCACTTGACAAGATGCCTTGTTATTTATAAACCTATCTTCCTGTTCCAGGAAACATGGAAAGTCTGGAGGAGGGATAGGAGGGTCTTCTAAATATCAGTTGTGAGCACTTCTGCAAGATTCGAGTCAATGTACACTGTAAATTTGCCTTGTGGTTCTGCTTGTTGATTTCCAGGAAATACATAGATAGCCCTTCGGCTCGTTGTTTCTGCAGTATCTATATTATTGTGTTCTAAGATGACTTCAGGAAGCTGCATACAAAAATACATTTATAAAAAGGTGTTTCCTTTCAGTTAAAATCCAGAGTGCTATAGTGAGTAACCGGCTCTTTCAATCTGAAAACACTTGGTGAGTCCTCAGGGCTTACTCCTGTAGTCTGCAGTGTTCAACATTAATACCAAGGTTTTGAGAGAATTTGTGAGATGCTGTAGGTTGAAGTGCCAGGAGAAATCATACCCAACACATTCTTGTCAAATACAAGTGAATTATTTTCTAGCCTTCTTGATACCCAGAGTTTTCAGAATGGCTTTTTTGACTCTCACTGAGTGTAACCACAGCTTCTTCTGGATTTCTCAGTGTTCCTGGATATGAGATTACTTAAGCATAAGTTGTTTTTCACAATCTTGTACCTGAAATTTTGTCGAGGGAATCTGGCAAATGCATGTAATCACGTCAAGATCTGATACTACCAATTATGGAAGAAAGATTGTCAGTCAAAGGTGCTGGTACAAAATATTGTGAAGCTAAGTGCAAACTACTCTTAATGGTTTTGATTTTCTGTTGAATAAAGACTTCAGTTTGCAAATTGTTTTTTAGCATTTGCTTCCACAGCACTGATTCCTATTGCCTAAGTTTACCTTTCTTTCTGTGACTGTCATCTCCATTAACAGCTGTAGTCTATATTTCTTTAGACCAATAAGATTTTTAACCAATAATGAGATGGGAGAAACTTTCTGACTTGAAGGGTTTTTAGACATCCTTAAATAGGACATGAACTGCAGGACTTGCTCTCACCGAAAATGTGAAGTGATCTCAGGCTGAGCGTTTGTGGTTAAACACAAGAATTACTTTCTTTTTTAATGTGTTATTTCTTCTTTAATTTCTTCACTGAGAAATTAGTCTGAAATTAATATCCTGTATATTAAGAAGTGTATAAATCACATAAATCAAAACGCCAATAGTCTTCAAACTGTTTGGATTTTTACTTCTGTATACTGAAAGTGATGGGAGGAGGTCATCTTTTTCTCCTCTTTTAATGAGTTTAGAAATTGCTGTAATGAAGTTTAATCTTGGTGCTTCATCCTTTTTGGTATCCCACTTGTGCAGGGGGTCAATGCTAGCTCCTTGAGAAGGAGCAGATTACTTTGCCTTAGATAATACAATTTCACTATAGAGTTTTACTAGAAAGCTTTTGATTCATAATAGATGAAAAGTGTTGATTATTGTAACTCATGGTCTTATTACCCGTATTAATATTTTGTACTTGACTATTTTTTTTAACTTTGACTTCCGCTGAAGCAGCACATTTCATATTTTAATTACACTTGACAGTGTTGAAAGTTAATGAAAAAATAATTTCAGTGTGGTACTAATTTGTACTTTTAGTCCAATGGATGTAGTTTAATTTTATGTAATACAAATATTTGACAAATTTGGAGTTGTCAAAGAGAAGGTAACAAAGGTTTGTGGGAGCAATGACATTCTCCCTCCAAAGGAGAGGACCTTTCCCATAAGCTCTGGTGTCCTTGAATCTGAGTTTGCATGTTTGGTACTATGTTTTTCTCTTAACTTCTGTGTGATCTCCTCCATCTTCTTTCTTTTAGCTTCTCCTGACTTGTATAATAGCCCCGGAAGACTGAAATTTGACATTGCTTCCTTCCCTAGGGAGAGAACCTTCCATCTCCAGTGATACCAGGACAGATTCCTCTACGGACAGCTGTCCTTACAAACAGGCACACCATGAGTCTGTGGTCAGTCACTTCTCCTCTGACTCGCAAGGGACAGTCATCTACAATGTGGAAAATGATGCGGCTTCGCAAAGCAGCAGGGACACAGGTAGCAGATACTATTATATCTGTGTGATCATTGGCATTAAATATTACTGCAGTGTGTATAAATATTTTTTTTTGCTGGAATCCAATTTAGAGTAGAATAGTGAACAGTGTTTAGTTATCCTTTTTAATTTGTGAAGAACTGTAGGCATTCTCAAAAAAAAGCATAATTTTAAATGTCTCATTGGCACTTGTAGATTTGTATGTAGCCAGACATACATTTAGAGATGTGTTTTCCATTATCTGCAATCCTGCCTGCTCTTTGTTGTATGTTGGAGTCCGTGGAGTGCAGTTAAGTACAGTTTGGTAAGTGTTGTGTGCCGCTACTTACTTGTCTACGGGCAGTTACTTCACTGCAGGAGTTGCTGGTGTTTGGGAAATGCACTTTCATCACCAGAAACTCTCATGCTTGGGCACTAAGGACTTTCTGTGTCAGTGGGTGCTGCAAGTATTTTCTGCACCAGGGAGGAGCATAAGATGATTTCCTGCCTGTGCCATGGAAGCAAGTTAAGTGAGAATCTGCAGTGAGAAGACAATCTGTATGAATGTTCCTTTGGCCAGCTGAATACTGTCTGAACACTTGTTGGTTGAAAACAGGTTAACTAGAAGTCCGAAGGCTCACATCTCTATTATTTGTGCCCAGTGACCCTAGTCAGCCTGCTTTTGCATACAGTAACTTCTGACATTGCATTTGAAAAAGTAGCACGTGGGTTAAGGTCAGACTTCTTGAGCATCAGAAATACGATCTGCTAAGTCTTGTTTAAAAAGTTACTTTATTGTGCCTCAAATAGACTTCCGAAGAAGGCGTAAGAGCAATTGTTTGTTGCACCAGAGTGTCAACAGCTATTGTACTACTTTGTCCTTTTAGTTGCAAAATAATTGTTCCCTTGTATTGGGACGATATGCATATTTGGTTAATTTGAAACCATTTATCATGCAAGCATTTCTCATATCAAAATCTGGAGAAAGTGTTTGAAATTGGTTTTCTTTAGTACTTTTGGAGACTTCGTCAGGTGTCTGAGTAATTGTACTACATTGTTTTAGACAGCCTGACATTACTTTTAATGTTTTAACAAATACTTAGTTAAGGTAGAATATGAGAAAGAAGAGAAAGCTGGAGCAGAGTTTGAGTGATGAAGGAACAAAATTCGTGTTGATTTTAGAGTATGAAGACGGAATTGCAAATGCTAGCAAAATATTTGTATAGTCTGCAAAAATGGCACAGTGTTTATAGGATCACATTCCTCCCTGCAAGATCTGCCATGCGGAAGTCAGCAGAAAAGGGAGTGTAGAGGGATGGTTGCAAACATAGAAGCATGAAGTTCAGCATGTAACCTTTTGTTCTGTCATTTTTAGTGACTTTGTCCTTTTCTTTTTCTTTCTTCTCCTACTGAATCTATCCCATGTTATTCCCTTCAGCTTAGCCTGTCTCTCTCCACCCAAAATCAGTTGTCCTCATCTTTCCTCATGCAGCCTTAGCTATAGCCAGTCTGTCCCCTTAGCTAGCCACCTGTCTGGGCATTTCCCCCTTTTTTTTTACCTACCCAAAACCTTTCCAAAAAAGTCAGCCTGCCAACTCATACAACTGTTCAATCATCCAATGCTGATCGTGGGGCTATAAAGAAGCCATCCACATTGACCTGTCAACTGAATCGTTCTGGGCGAGAGCAGGATTCTTCATTTAATGGCCACTTGCCCACTCCTCCAGCCTAGAAAATTCTGGATTCCTCCGGGGAAGGACCACCACTGGGTCGTATGACCTCAGGCACCCGGGTACTTCAGCGTGGGGGCATGAAGAGTGGCTGCATAAGCCCTCTCTTGCCTCTGCCAACCTGTGCTGCTGAGAAACATGTGCGTATTCTGGCTGCCCTGTTCATGCAACTGAGATTTCAGTGGGAGGGAGTAGAGCGCGTTCTGTCTTCGCCTGTTTGATTTCTTTCTCTTCTCTAACATGTTCTTAGACATGCACACAACCCCTACAAACCCAAAATTTTCTTTGAATATCACTGTTTGCGTATGAAGCCATCCCACCTCTGGAACATGACATATTTCAGTGATGCATTCAGCAAGGGACACCTTTTAAGCATGTGATTGGGCACTCAGACAGAAATCCTGGCTTGTTATTTTAGTGAATTAAAAAAAAAAGTGTAAAGTGCTAGCTAATATTCTTGGGATTGTAATTCTTATATTTATGCATTATGTTGGATTCAGTCTTTGTTCCAGAGGATACCAGTAAAGACAACAAAGCCTGTGTTCCGCACACTTTTGATTCTTGGCATGTCCTCTGCAACTGTTAAATACCCAGTGACAATAAGACAAAATTTGCGATTTATGAAAGGAGGAGAAAATATTTATGCAAAGCTAGCAGCCTTCATTCTGCAAGGCTAAGTAGGTCTTTAATCAGTCTGTGCAGATCCTGAGCTAACTCCGGCAGCAATAAGTATCTTTGAATAGAAGGATGCTAACCAAGCACTCCCTATCGAGTTGGAAGAACCGTGGGGAAAAATGTTTAACTAGCCAAGTTGCACACTGTGAAATGAAAGATGAGCCACTTCTATCTTGAGGGATGCTGCTACAAGATATCAGATAATCCTGTTCTTTTGGTTCCTAAAAGATGTGTGACAGTCCACGCTGTGAAGGAACAAAAAATTCTCCCAAAGCACTGACTCATGCTCAATTACCTACATGCTGCACGTCTTCTGTCTTTACTGCCAACGTTTCTCTCCTACTTCCTTAATTTCTCTTCTTTTTTAAAATCTGCTTGTTTCTAAAGAATTTGGCTGCAAGATCACTCTGCACTTTGTAAATGAATAGAAATGCGAGTCTTGTGTAGCTTGCTTTTTTGCTGTTTGGATTCCTTCCCACTCATTTATTGTAGTATCTTTGTAGCAATTGTAGTTGAAGTGCATTATTTTTTCAGCTGTTGAAGGTACAGTCTTATGTGTAAACTCTACTTTAAATGTTGTTGATTTTTATGTTAATTCCTAGAGAAAAGGAGAAGGCTCTGAACAGCCAATTATGTAGTCTGGGAGCTGTTAATCCACTATTGGGTAGTAGAGATTTTCCTTTCCTGTCATCCTATGCAAGGTGAAAGCTGATGATATAAAGGCTAGAGAAAAGTTTTTGTAGCTTATTCATAAATTCCCTTCTTATCCTGCATCTCTGCTTGGGACTACTCACGTGAGTAAAGCCATGTGTGTTTGTGCTTGCAGGTTTAGGAGCGTGACTGTGTGAAAACCATAAAATCAAGCGAAGGCTATATGTAAAACTTGTGATGTCAAATACTCACAGCAAACGTGAATTAAGAGGAAGCGGGGAATAGATTGTATGTGAGAGAACACATTAGTGCTCAGACACATGAGCTGTAGCAAGGGAATGTTGTGGTGTCGTCTGATCCATGCTGATGGTTTGTGTGTGTGCTCTTAGCTTGTGGCAGATGTGAATTAGCTGGCTTAGCCCTTGAGAGCCAAATGAGGCTTCTTCACTGTAGACAAAGCTAACTCGGATTACTTAATATTTGCTGCAGGCAGAGAGTGCAGATGGGTAGTTAATGCAGAGCAGCTGATGATGTGCAGTAATTTATTATTACGTGGCAACTCATTCATGTGTTTCAGTCTTCATTGAACAGAGTAATGTCAAGCAAGCTGTCCTCAGGAGTTTTGTGTTCATGGCCGTTAAAACTGAAAAAGTATTCGGCAAGAAAACAGTGTCCTTAGACTAGTAGAAGACAAGGCAGAATCACCTTTTTCCTCTCCTGTGGATGAGCTCTCATTAACCAGACTACTCGGAGGGGCTGTATTGCTTTTTTATGACCTTAAAAATGGAACACCCTCCCCAAGACAAAACCAAAACCTTTTGGATACAAAAACTTAGCCAAACCTGACACTTAGTGTTGGAGCATCTGTAGCTCCTAAGGAGCAGGTGCACCCTGCTGCCCTTAGGGCACAGAACACTTGGCCCGACAGCTCTTGTCATCTCTGCTGTGTTCTTCTGTCCTTCCAGGGCACCTGACTGACAGTGAGTGCAATCAGAGGCATGTTTCCAAAAAGGGCTCGCTGGCAGACCGCAAGAGGAGTTCTAGCAGGTCTCGGCGAAAAGATGAGGCTCAGTCATCAGGATACCATAGCGAAGGCAAGAGACCTTATTTTAAGTATCAATATCTTCTTTCTGCACGTTTTAAAGATCCTCAGTGTGTACATGCATTTCCCTCACTGTTTCTTCCATCTCTATCTGTCTTTTCTCCTGTCTTTGTGGTTTTGGTTTTCTTTTTTTGTTTGAATGGCGTTGGTTGGGGCTTTTTTTATTATTTCGTTGCATTTTTTAATTTATTTGTTCCTTGCTTCTCAAAGTCTGTATGAAGATGCTGCAAATACTTTAATTTGAGCTTATTTTTGTGTCTTTTGTTGTCTTTATAAACTGCAGGAGAAACCTTGAAGGAGAAACAAGCCCCCAGAACTGCCCCCAAACCATCCAGCAGCACAAGCAGGCTGAGGGAATTTAAAGAAACAGTGAGCAATATGATCCACAGCAGACCTCAGCAGATTTCTCAAACCATCCAGAGTTCCCCTCGCGGAGGGAGTATTGTGGATCAGGCAGAAACACGACCCTCAAAAGGCCTGTCTGCACACTCTCGAGACTGGGAAGTGGAGAGTACCAGTAGTGAGTCTAAATCCAGTTCATCTAGCAGATACCGGCCAACCTGGAGACCCAAAAGAGAGTCTCTGAACATAGACAGCATCTTCAATAAAGACAAGAGGAAACACTGTGGCTACACTCAGCTTAGCCCTTTCTCTGAAGAAGGAGGTAAGAGAAGAAAGATTTATTTCAGAATGTGTGGAGTTTAAAATATTCCGCTATCCAGTTTTGTTTAAGTAAAGTAGGAAAGTAGAATTTTAAATGTGGCATTTAGTTCAGTGGTGAGTCATATCTTTGAAAGTTAGTTTCTGCCTGAGTATTCTTACTGTGTGTGTGATACTTCTGTTTGCTTTCTGTGTGCTAAATTTCACACTTAGGGAAATAATAAGGGAAACATGACCATCTGCGCTGCTTAAATGGACACAGAGCTAGATTCCTAAGAATCAGTAAGTTCATCCCTTGGAATGGCCTTTTGTATTGGTGTGTTTTTTTTCTCTGGCTTGTCATGGTATTTTTACATGGTGGCTCAGACTGTGGTGTGGTGAGTAGCTTGTGTACCAGTGTTGAGTTCTTGAGAGGAGAAGAGTCTGGCAGCCAGTAATGATTTATCTGGGACCATTTTCCACCATAGCAGCTGTGCAACTTCTGCATAGAAACCTTGTCCTCAGCTTTGCTGGTTTTGAAGGTAATAAAATTTGTTATGAAACAACCTGAGGTATCTTTTGTTGCTCCTGTTCCAGCTCCCTGCTCCCTTTTCCCCAGTTTGCAAATGCATGTTATAGTTATTTCCCCCCCATCAAGAGGAGGGAATACTCCTGGAACTGTGAAGTGTGTAGAGAGCAGGTGTTTATGAGTTTCTGGGGTGTATGCTGGTATGCTACTGGAGCTGCTGTGCTCTCATCACAGACTGTGTGGATGACAAGGAAGAGCTTTGTCTTACTGGCATTAGAGTTGTGATTAGTGAAGATGCTGTTGCAGAAATTTGGGGGCCTAAGGAGGGGAAGGAACAGGTGATACCAACTCGAAGGAGCTAAATGTTGAAAAGAATTGAGATGTGTAAAGAAATATGTGTAGAGAAGGTGTGAAGGGAGAACACAGCTTCAGGGAAGGAAACAAGGGGAGCAAACAAGAGGCAAATGGGAAGACACAGTGAAATCAGTAAGGAAGAATTGAAAAAAGAAAAAGTTTTCCTGTCCTCTGTGAAATAATGTTATATAAGCCTCATCAAATCATAAATGGCAAAAGTAAACGATGTAAAAAATGCAGCATCTGAAGTAGATAGAACAGAGTACAATAACAAATATAAACTGGAAATACAGTTGGGTATACTGTAGTATGATCATGTACAAACACAAATGCTTATGGAGACAAAGAGATTAAAAAATAAATTTGTTGAATGAATTATTGCTTAATGTTGCTAGGAATGCTGAAAAAGTATTGGGTGGATTTTTTTGCTTAATATTGCTAGTTTTACACTAAATTAACAGCAGCTCTTCTGGTATAAGCATCATTGTGAAACTAATCCGTATAGATCATTTGCTGGTATTGAAGCTTGAATCTTCCAGTAAGGTTGTTTTTTTTTTTTGTCTTGACAGGCAAAGAGCTTATTGAGAACGAGGTGAAGGAACACACTGTTCAAGAAACAAGATCGAGCCAGTCCAATGTCAGATACAAGCGTGGCGTGCTAGGCCGGGGCACGCAGTATCATATGGTGGATCAGCATCCTCACCTAATACAGAGGATGGAGTCTGGGTATGAAAGCAGTGAACGCAACAGCAACAGCCCAGTTAGCCTGGACATGCCCTTGTCTGAGAGCTCAAGCACCCACAGGTAGATTTCAACAAATTCCATTTTTGGAGTGATTGAGGTCTTGGTTTCTTATTTGTAGTTGCATAATGGCATAGAACATTTAAAAAAATAAAAAAGCTAAGCTGCTCCTAGCTTTTAATAGAGATTTATTGGGGCAGGGGAGAAATAGAAGGGAAACAGGAATCTGAGTTAGTTTGATCCCTTTTCTTGTCAGTATATTGATAGCGTACTTCTAATGAGAAGGAAAAGAAACGACGTTCCATTGAATGAGAAATGTTGACTGAACTAATGCATCTGAAATAGTCATACGCTTCAGCTGAGCTTTTAAATCACAGACTAAATGTCAAACTTTGTGCTTTTCATTTGAATGGCTCATAGGCCTTTTTGTTTCCATTAAACCATTTCTTGATAGAAGCCTTATACCAAATGAGAAATTAATAATCTTGCATAGAAATCTTTGGCATTTTCTATTTGAGGGATTCACTGAAGTCTTTGAAAACACCTAAATACTTATATGCAAAAATAAATGGGCAGCACAGTGTGTTTCTCTCCTTGACTTGGGAAGCATCGGGCAGTCACAAGCTGAGACTCTTTATGGCCAGAACAGTAGCTGTAAAAATTTCAGCTGTAAAAATCTGCTGAGAACAGCTATCAGACTATGGTTTTGATATACATTGCATGCTCTTATGGAGGAAAATAGGAATATTGTCCTTCCCCTTGTTAACTTTCTCTCAAGATTTTCTTATGGTATACTGTTGGGTTTTTGGTAATGAAATTAAAATGCAAATGTTTATGTGATGATTTTAAAAAAGGGTAGATATCGCTTCTGGAGAGATGAGTAAAATGGTAAATTACAATTACTCTCTTGGAGGGATGTTCATATGAAGCGAGCGGGTGGCTTGGTTCCCGCCTGGCGTAACATCCCGAAGTCTCACAGTAGCAGCATCTTGGAAGTGGAGTCCTCTTCATCAGCTGGGAGCTGGGCAAACAGCCCCCACACCCTTGGAAACGGTAAGGCACGCTTCCTTGGTAGCAGTGGTTTTGCAAGGTAAATTGTGTTGGAATTGTTCTTTATGTTCTGGATGTTTATCTTTACGGTGAAATTATGAGGAAAGGAAAGAGAAACATTGAGGAACATAACACAGTTTTACAAGATGGAAGTTACAAGATTTACCAAAGGGGTCTGCAGAAAGCTTTGTTGAGATATACCTTTGATGATATTGCTCTGGCATTTTGAGTTTTGACTTTGATAAAGCTTTTTCCTGTTCTTTCCCATAATTCAGTGTTATGTCCAAGGATAACTTATATTAACTTACTAGGATTGACGAGTACTGAAAACAAGGTCATAATGCTATGCAAAATTCTGAATTGTCAGAAAAGGAGAATGGATATTTACAAGATGTTTGGGCTAAGGTTAAGCTTTTCTGCGGGTATGCGTTCTGATTATGTATTGCTCTGGGCAAACGCTTTATTCCAGAGAATGTGTGGGAAAGGAGAAGGGAAGAGAGGAGATGCTTTTTTGAGTATGAGTCCTGGTTGAAGTGAGAATGATGACTTATTGATTTCTGATGTTGACTAGAATATTGATATACTTTATTTTCCTTCCATTTTCATAATTTTCATCTGCTAATGTGCTTAGATGAAAAGCATCTCAGTTGTAATCCATTTTACTTCTAATGATATGGCTCATTTGACGTAGCATTATTTACAAAGTATAAGCACAGTAAGAAGCCTCAAGATTTCAGCATCAGCTTAGGGTTTTCTCTTCCAGTGATTCTCTCTTCCATTTACTGTTTCTTGGATCAGTGAATCTAGGGACGAGCTGTACTGCAGAGGAACTTGAAGCAGTACTGCAGCATTTCTGCCAGTCACTGACACAGGGAGGGCAGTTGGAAACCAAATGGCTTGGGAAGGGTTTTAAAAGTAAAATTTAAGCAAAATTTCCAAAATTTGGCGCTCTTCACTTGGTCAGTCTGTTATTTTCCACCACTTTATTCTCCATTAACATGCCTTTGTCTTTTAAGGGATACTTTAAGAGATTTTACTATCAAAAAGTATTTTACTTTGTTTTTTTTTTTTTTGAAGGTGGGGAGATATTTGTCCCTTTAAAGAGTGAACTGGATGAACTGCAAGAGGAGGTGGCAAGGAGAGCACATGAACAAGAATTACGAAGAAAAAGAGAAAAGGAAATGGAGGCAGCAATGGGCTTTAATCCCCGTCCTAGCAGGTTCATGGATCTAGATGAACTGCAGAATCAGGGTAACTCTTTGAATGCAGTATATTTTTCAAGACTGTAATGATGAAGTTTTGTAAACCTTCGAACTTAATTTCTTATTGTAAGTCTCTCTCTTTCTCTCCCCCTTCCGTTACAATTTTATACCTTCAGTTAGTGAAACTTCAGGCCACAGAGAAATCGTGTTTGGTATTTTGACTGAATTTCTTCTTAAATGAGACAACAAAGTAATACTGAGATGTTTCTAGTATATTTGCACCTTTGCATTTTTATGGTGATGTGTGCCATCACTAGTATTGATATGTAGATTTCACTATGAGACTTCAACCAACATCCTGGAATGAGCTGAGCTGTTTGTAGCTTTCAGATGCCTCAGGTCCACCCACAGCACAGTTTATTCATTTAGGCCATTGTTTGGTTTCTGATTGTTTCTGGTAGCATCCCTGCCCTAAGCAATTCTGCTTGTTCCTGCCCTTGCACTTTCTGCTCTTTTTGCCCGGCTGTTCAGCCACAGCACAGGCGTGGGAACAAGTACTGTGACAGACTTAAGTGGATCTAATCGAAAATCTGAGCTGGGTTTATCTTACGTATCTTTTCTAAGGAAAAAAAAAAAGAATTTAAAAAAAAAGAGAAAAAGCTAAGCACCAAGTTTGATTGTCTTTTCCATGACTCCTCATGTTTCTGACAGGGCCTCTGGTAGCAGGAGAGGTTTAATTGGAAGGATGGAGCTGCAGCAGGGGGAACTCGCTGGCAGGTTTCAGATGTAGCACCTCTGTTTTAGCCCTGAATCTCCCTCAGCCAGTCAGAGGAGTCAGAGAAGGTGCAATGAGGTGCACTGACTCAGTTGAGAGTGAAGTCTGGCAGAGCATTTAACTGGGGGGTTGGTGGTGGGTCAGCAGAGCCAAGGAAGGTGTAGTGAACACCTGGGCTTTGCTCCTACAAGTGCTTGCATGATCGGGGCAAACCCACTGTGGCCTCTTGTGTCACCAGGCCTTGTGACATCGCCATGCTGCCTTGCTCAAACCTGTTACAGGTAAACGTTGAGGTACTGGTTTGCTGCTACAGAACAGAGAGGAAGGAGCCTCAAAAATTTTCCAGCCTCAACAATTCTGTGAGAGAGGCACCCCACAGCGACACCAGCTCAGGGGACAACAGAGCCAGCACTCGGCAGCCTACAGCTGGGCCAACTGCTCAGCAGCCAGAGCATCACTGTGCCAATGGCAGCTGAAAAATAGGATCGCTCTGAGAATGTCTGACTGTGGGGATGTTTTTATCATTTTTACTGACTGCCACTCAGCCACTTAGTTATCCTTCACAGTCCTGCTGTGACCTGCCAGCACCCAGGTGAAAAATAGTGATGTACCAGAATAGACAGGTATCTTTTTCTATTAGTATTAGTGTTTACTTTGTAACACACATAGTAATGATGTAAAAATTGGAAAGTAAGCCTCTATTGTTGAGCTTGAGGATGTTGTCATCTTCTCCTCCTGCCTGAAAGAAAATAGCATATCCTCAAGACGTTACTCCTCTTTGATCTCTTGTTTTAGTTGGTAGAAGCAAAAATTGCTTAATGTTTTCATGTTAGAAAGAAAATAAACTAGAATAATGCTTAATCTGAAAACTTCAGTAGAATATTTGAGGAGTTTACAGACATGAGCTTCAGATCTGGGGAAGTTTTTGTTTATTCCTTTTAAGTCTTTCCCCACCCCAGTCGGAAATGTAATAGCTTAACATTAACAGACTGCTCCACTGCCTGGAAGGCTTGCTTGTACACAGAACTGCAGAATGCTTGTGACTCATTTTCCCCTCAAGTAAACTGCTAAATTCATGCAAAGAAAGCTAACTTTAGTATGCTGGCCTTGATTACAAGCCTCAGTAGCCTTGAATTTGAAACTGAATGTGCTGCTTGATTAACTCACTGCTCTAACAACTCTCACTTCTCTCTGCAGTGCTCGTTTTTCATGCACGTTCTTTGAAGTTTATGGTATAAGAGAGTTGGTGTTTGCATCTGCACACGAGGGCGTTGGGGAGTTGGCCAGGCCATAGCATATGTTATGCAAGTTGAGAAAGCATAATTCATTGTTGGCTGATAAAGATACTCATGTTCTGTATCACAATAAGAGACATTCAATTAAAAAAAAACAACACATGCACCTAAACAAAACAAAAGATCAAGCTTTATTTTAGGTTTTCTCCTGCCTCATTTGAATGTGTATATTTTACTGCATGACATACATAATGCCTAGTAGCTGACACCAGATTAGGCATTTTTTTCCTCTCAGAAATGGATGTTCTGGTGTCAGTGTTTTATCTTCCTCTT
Organism: Apaloderma vittatum; assembly: GCF_000703405.1. Classification (NCBI taxonomy): domain Eukaryota; kingdom Metazoa; phylum Chordata; class Aves; order Trogoniformes; family Trogonidae; genus Apaloderma; species Apaloderma vittatum. The sequence continues at coordinate 63,112 of NW_009699572.1, forward strand.
CCATGTCCAAAGTTGATTTATCCTTCTCTTCACTAGCACTGTTTTCTAAATCATTGCAAAAAGAATTCTTGATGCTTGTCCCTTTCATCTCAGCTTCTTACACCTGTGTTTTTCTTCCTATAGCTGCAAGACCATTGGGTTGCATATTCCATATGTCTCTTTCAGCAATTGAGTGTATGTACTGAACACGTTTGCAGAAATATTTCATGCAGGCATTTACACTCCCATTCAAGTCTGAGTTTTGCTACCCAGACATCTCAGTTGTTCTATTTTGTTTCCATTTTCTATGGAAGTAATTGGATATCTGAAAACGAGACAGATGATTTTTGGCAGGGGACTTAACATACAAGGAAAGTCCTGACCTGCTGTATTTCTTTTACTGATAAATTTTGTTCTAGATTTAATTCTAAATTTAGAATAATTACTACTGGACAGAAGTCATTTGAACTGACTTTGTGATATGTCTATGCCATCTTCTGTAGTGATTTGGACTGTGGAAAGTAATACAATAAGCCAGTACAACTCTTACCAAATTAAGAAAATTGGAGGGAAAAAATGTGATTCACATTATTGCACTGTGTGGATGTCAAGCATATCAGGGTGCTCAAGTTGTACTTCTGCTTAGGGAAGGCTAGGGGACGCGGTTGGGCGTATGTGCAGCCTCTGCAAGACTCCATATGTGGAAGAAATTTGGCAGTCACGAATGGGATGAGGGTAAGTGAGGATTTTGTGATGAATGAAACCAAAATGAAGGGTGCTCCCCGTTGCAGGGAGGAGTGATGGCTTTGAGAAGTCGATGCAGGAGGCAGACTCGATCTTTGAAGAGTCACTGAATCAGGAGCAGAAGGGGGATTGTGCTGCAGCTTTGGCTCTCTGTAACGAAGCTATATGTAAGTAACTCTAACCGCCTGAGCTATTGCGCTTTCAACAGTTTACTAATACAGAAAAAGTCTGAAACATTGAATCACATTACATAGTCAGGGAGCAAGAAGGGGATCCAGCTGGACTTTAGGTGCTTGCAGGGTGATAAAACCTTTCCTTTATACAAGCATTCCCTTTTGGGGGTTTTAGTCTTGTTCCTCTTAATCTCCCTTTTTTTTTTTTTCTTTTCATGTTTACATCTTTTTTTTTCATGTTGTTCTCTCTCCAGTGCTGTGGCAGTAACAGCACTGAGGGGCACTTGTATGCCCTTTTTGTTGCTAAATGGTGCATTTCAGCAAGCACCTTGTAGGTAACTCCTACTGCCACTTGGTCCTCAAAAATTTCTCCCCGACCTCAGGCCAAATTTCAAAGGGCATTAAGCTCCCCTGTTTCTCATGGAGGGTATAGCATAGGAAGAGAATTATAGCCCCCTCTTGAGTCCTCCGGATTAACAGAAATGAGCTATGCTGTACCTGACCTTCATGAAGAAAAAACATTAGGACACTGAAGTGCTTAGATGCATTGTGACCTTTGAGAATGCGTGCTATGTGATTTCATTTTGGTTTTGGTCTTTTTCCATTACGACTGGCTGGCTGTCTCACCCCATGCTCCTCTCTGTCTGTATAGAATGGCTGCAGACAGAGCGGAGAGCTCCTGTGCATTCGCATTTAGAAATTAGCTCTTGGGGACTGCAGAGTAAGGGGCACAGCACACAGCTGTTGTGATTTCCCTGTGAACTTCCATTCCAGCAAGGGACGTGCTGAATCTCAAATCCCAGCTGGGTATTTATTCCTGCACATAAAGGGAGTCCTCGGTGTGGAGGATACAGGAGAAGGGTAGGTGACAGAATGAAGCATCAGCGTGGTAGGGTTGGAAAGAGCCTGTGTGAAGGGGATGAAAAGTTGGGCTAAAACATGGATTTTTATTTTATTTTTAACTTTATTTTTGTTTAGTTTCAATTAACATGTTTGGACACCTGGCTAAGCTGAATGTGCATTACTGGAAGTGATAGCATCCTTGTGAACTCTTGTGGCAATATTTGCATGGTCCATGTTTTATGTTCTTGCTGCATCTTTTTTTCCTTTTTTTTTCTTTTTCAATTTTATTCCTTTTTTCTGTTTGTTTTCTGCTATGTTTTCTTTTGCATTTTAGCTAAACTAAGACTTGCCATGCATGATGCCAGCGCTAGTACTCACAGCAGAGCCCTAGTCGATAAGAAGCTGCAAATCAGTATCCGAAAAGCCCGGAGCCTCCAGGATCGCATGCAGCACCAACAGCCATCGCAGCCGCTGCCGCCGCCAACCTGCCACCCACCACAGGGCGGCACCGTGGCCCAGTCTACAAGGTAGTCCAAGTCTATCACCTAGACCCAGATCTGAGCTGCATCTGTGAGCAGTGCAGTCTGGAAAACACTAGCAAACTATATGTGTTCCTGTGGATAGCCCAAATCCTACTCCCTATTCCTTTCTTTCAGGTTAAATCCTATAATAAGACAGCTACTCTCCGCCCCCCTCACCTCCCACCCAGTCTTTATAGAACAGTTCAATGTGTGCGTGTTTAAAATGTGAGCTGTGGTAGAGAATCGTAGCAGTCAGTGCTTGGCAGCGCTGATGGTTTACGCACCGAAGGGAAGAATCCGATAGACAATAACCTGACTGAAAAGGGGGCATATGTTAGGATGAAATGTGCAGCTGTTTAAGATCAGGAGCTGTTTCAGGACTCAGCAAAAGAGTGTACTACAGTGAAAATCTCGCTCTAACTGCTTTTGTGTTGGAAATAGTAACTTTTGTGGTTTAGTGTGTTGTAGTTTGAGAAGTGCCAAGGACACTGATCTTTCCTTCCTGGTCCGCTTCTCTAGCGGTGCAGTGATGCCACTCTTGGATCCAGATCCTCCCACCTTGACTGCTCTCCCTGATGCCGTATCATTCTTCATTTTCTTTCTGTGCTTCCCAGCATCCTGTAGCCTGGCTTAGTAGCCTCTTCAGTGTCTCTTCATGATTCTTTCTTCCATACTGACTTTAACTATAGCATAATTAACTCTCTGCTGTAACTGATCCTTTATTCCTGCCCTCCTTAGCATGCAGCTTAATCCTTCATTCTTCCCATGCCATTCCCTCCTAGCACTAGACCATCCCTATCCAATTTCTAGGCAGTGTCTTGAACTGTTACTTCCCTCTCCCCTTTCCTACATGTTGAATTATCAGAAGCTTAGATAAAATCTCTGATGAGAATCCTTTTTCTTTTCCTTTTTTTTTTAAATGCCATATACAACTATATGCTAAAACTCGGTTAATTTGCACACCTGTCAGGCGATAGTTCATGATGTTCTTTTCTTTTCCTGCAGTAACTGAATTATATGTAGTGAGGGCTGATGTTTTTGTCAGTCAGGGGTCCATTGTATCATCTTTTGCAGGAGAAATGCAGAGCTCCAGTTATGCATTTTTGCAAATTCTAAGAAAATGAAAGGAAGGAGCTTTCTAAACTAGTTTTATTAATGCTGAACTTGCTTACTGCTGCGCTGTGAAAGGAACGTTACTTTTGCAAAAAGTTATATCCAACCAAATGTTAATATTGTAGCCAATCAAAAGAATCTGCTCATAGCCAGAGTTATGTACTCTTGCTTTGTTATAAATAAAGTTGTAGACTGCACAAAGTTTGCAGTTACTCACAGACAAGGTCATTCTGCTGCACATATCAATTAGATCTTGGTGGTAACTTTCATTCTGTACATCTCAAGGAGGAAACGAAGCAATAATGTTACAATTTCCTGAAGTTTTCTGTTGGAGCTGTTTGTAGCCTGTCATTTTCTCACAGGCACATGGACCTGGTACTGGCTTTTCCATCTGCATATTAAAATGCGAACTACATGCAGAAAAATGCACAGACATGTATGACCCAAGGGTATAATTGTCTTGCATTGATACATAAAAGAATACAAATTATTTTTTGAAGTGTACTTAGAATACAAATCATTACAAAATAATAGTTTTGAGCTTTATTTAATGTGTCAAATATCTCAAAGATCAGAATACAAATATGATATGAGAGAAAATTCAGCCTGTTCCTTTCATTTGTCAAATCATTCTTCATGAAGCTGCCTGGAGAGAAAGGACTGTGTGGAATTATTGTCAGTTCATGTTCAGATCATGAAAGTGTCCAAAGTATTTTACAAAATATCTAAGATGTTAATGTTGGAAACAGTTGCTTTATATAAATACTATTTTTACTATTCTTATAGTTATTCCTACCCACACAGTCTGCCTAGGGTGCTGTACAAGAATGCTTTTTATAGACCCGAACTGTAGCAAAATACTCCTAAAAATATGAAATGGATTCAGTCGAGCAGTTGTAGTAGGAAATTAGGGTTTAGAAACAAAGAACTGACATGTGTGTATCTACTGAATTAATGCAAAGTCTGCATCAGATTGCAGTTTGCAAAGAAAAGCATGTTGAGGTGTATGTCGCCTAGTGCAAGTTCTGTACCTTAGGCATAAACGTAAGCGATGACTGCTGCTAATCATTTACCCTTCTGTGTGTTTTAGTGAACAGACTGGCCCGCTCCAAGTACTGCTGAGCCAGGAGGTACCACTGGAACCCAACAAAGAAGTGGAATTTGGGTCCAGTTCTTTCTTCCACCCACCTGCTTCCTGCCATGAATTGCACTCATCATTATATCCAGAGTCTTCCTCCTTACCCCCTTCTGCAAGCAATCCATCCAACAGGATCTCTCCAAACTTCCAGTCTGCTTCTGCTGATTTTCATGACCAAGTTCCCTCTTTTCCCTATAGGCAAGGGCTGGCAGAGAGGGCTCCAAGAACTGAGAATGATGCCCACCGTAGTGTGGAATTTGCTGACACCACAGCCACAGGGCCAAAAGACTATAGGGAATGCTGCAGTAGCAGTAAGTTAGAAGAGGTTCATAACATAACGCCTATTCTCACAGCTCAGTACAAATCCAAGGCTAACACAGTAAGCTCTGGGTCTTTGCCTACACTGTTTTCCTGTCCACATCCACCACAAGCAGCATCTCCTGAAAAGGACGGCCAGCACAGTCCTTGCTCCAAACTTGCAAGCTCACCAGTGCGGCCCAGCATTGATCATTTAGGGGCCTATCGTGCGATGACCCCTGCAACTTCATCCCCTGCGTGGCAGTGCTCTTTGGATCCTTTGCAGAAAACCAATAAGTACTCCAGAGCAAACAGCCAGGAGATTTTATTACCCTCGCAGGATGAATATGGCACAGCAGAAGGTTGCAAATCTGAGGCTCTTAGTACAAAGGGACATGTTCGTTCCCTGGCAGAGCAGTTTCAGAAAATGCATGCAGTCTCCCAGAGAAAAGGTACCCATGAAAAAGGCTGGATTGCTACAGTGTGTCAGGATGAGAAGTCTCCAAAGTTAACACAAAAATCTTTCATCAACCCTTCATCCTCTGGTTACAGACCGCTAATTCATCAAAAACAAGAGAACAAAAACCAGTCTTCTGAAAAATTGCACTCAACTGTGGATATTAGGGATGGGGTAGTTTCTTTGGAGGGTTTTAGTGCCCAGCATGTTGCTTCTAAGAGTATTTGTTCTCACGGTGAAGAGATGTGTAGAAGAGGTGGACAGAATATAGCAGATCCTGCACCCTACCTGGAAAGGCACTGTCATGATGGAGGAATGAAACAGGTGGATGATGGAGCTACTAGTAGCATGGTTGCCTCTATGCCTGTGGACCGTTGGGTGGATAATGTTACTAGGTATTACAGTTCTCAGAAGGCTAATAAGAATACTGAATGGCTTCCTGTGCCTGGGAGGAGTCCACCCCTTTCTGATCTGAGAGCAGTTGGAGATGACTTGAGCAGGATCCCAGTGCATCTGCATCCACAGTGGAATCAAGACACAGAACAGGAGCTCTCAGAACTGGAATCCCTCTATCAGACTAGTCTGCAGGCATCTCAGGCCACTCGGCCTTTCTTGGGAAGACAGGACAGTGCTAGGTATCCATTTGACCAATCAGGTAAGAATGATGCAGCTGTTTTTCTCGGTTGACCTGCATTCCAATGTAGGTGAAGGTACGTTTTCCAGTTGATTTAGTTAAATAGGCGTGAATTTGTGCACAGTGCGGAAAGATTCAGGTCGTGGACTCTGAAAACATTCTGACTGTATAGGTAGAGCAGCAGTGAGATAGCACTGCCTGGGGAGGCTGCAAAGTACCTGTTGATCTTGGCAAACAGAGAACAGCATCTGTTAAGAATAACATAGAAATAATTGATACTGTTTTGAAGTAGGGAGCTAGCTGCTTAGGCCAGGCTGCTGAATTTTGCTGTTGGAGAGTCCCACATCACCTCTGGAATTTATGAATCTCTTCCTGTGCCTGAAGTGAGCACTCTCCACATTTGTGAATATTAATTGATTGTATTGTATTTGAGAATTTAGTTTGTACCCGACTGAAGGGAATAACTGTTAGAAGTTTGTCCAGGTCTATGAGAGCTGAACTTCTGTTTTGCCAAGTACTGAAAAACTACTTGTGAAAGCAACACTTGGAGTACACAATCTGCGCTGAGATCCTTGAGACCTCGTGGAATAGTTGGTGCTGAAAGAAAACAGATTTGTTGCTGTTGGTGACAACATCCAGCTGTTGCTGGAGACATTCAGTTAAGAGTCTGATGACAGCAGTATGGTTACACTTAAGCTGGTCTAATCTCCTGCCTGAGATAGGGCAAACTTGATTCTCTGCTTAGCACAAGGGAAGCAAACATCTTTATAAACCATGTCTCCTAACATTAGAGCTACAGATTTTCTGGTTAAATACAAAGCAGCCTGGAACTTGATGGGTACCAAAATTTTATATATATTTACATGTATGTATGTGAGGTATATTGCAATACATACACAAGACAGGTTTTCCCCTGCCCTGGAGCCGTGGAGGTGGAGCCTCTGTCATTCCTGACAAATCAAGCCTGGCTGTGAGGCAATACAGCAGTAAACTGCTGAACAGGGTTTTATTCAATGATTCGAGTTTTCGCTGTGAAACTCTCTTCTCTTGCAGCCCACTGGCAGATGAGGTGACACATATGAAGGTGGCTGTTTCCCGTTAGTTGTCCCTTTAGTTTTCTTTCAGAGTTAGGCAAGATCTGACCTCACAGCCTTGCAGATACTGTCTTGCATGGCCTTGAATCAGAAAGTCTTGCATGTTCCTACTTAGCTTACTGATTTTGGAAGCTCTTTCTGGAATAAAGCTCAGGTGCTTTAGTGTTAGCTGGTGCTTCAGAGTTCTGTCATCCAATGTACGTTTCTTAAGCTGACACTTTCTTTCCTATTTCCTACTGCATATGAGGGATGTGAGATATCGATATTCTTCCTATGTGGAGTTTGTGTTTGAGATCTTTACTTGTAGTTTTCTTTGACTTTCAGATGTTTCTTCACAAGTTCTGTAAATTCTGTATAAACCCAAAAAGTTTGAACAAGCACATCTACTGTGATGAACTGGATAAAAATCACTCAACTGGGTCTAAGCTCTCTTCTTTTTTTTTTTTTTTTACTTGGATTACCTATTCTTTGCAAATGCTGTTTAAGCTTTCTACACCATATCAACTGGTTTTGTCAGACGTTTACGTTCAGAATCATGGTGTAAATGCCTCTGTTTCATTACTGGAGCTGTACAGCAGAGATAAAAGTGAAGATCTGATCTTCTAAATGCCACCTCAGTGCAGAAAAGGTGTTGTTACCAGCATATCACCTTTCTTCCTTTGTAGGTATTCCCTGTGACCATTTTTATTAGGCCATTGATCTGCCTGTCTATTCCATGAGAAATTTTAGGATCATAACTGGTTAGCGGGTATTGCACTCAAGTGAAATAACTGTAGAAATCCTAGTTTACAATAACACTTTTAACTACTTACCCAGCAGAAGAAATGACTGGCAAAGTGTAGCACTGTGTGGGAGCAAGGGGATGAATGTTTTGGGAACTTAAAGCTGATGAGTCTTGTTTATCTCTAGTAACTTGCTTCTGGGAGCTGATTTGCTGTCCCTTTAGTCCCCCTAAACTCTCTCTCCTCTGTATCAAACAAGTGCCGCTGTGCAGTTAAATCATTTAACTTTTAGATAGTTCAATTAACTGCTCCCCAGAAGCCTGCAAAGGGGCAAATGAAGCAGGCGTGAGTGTCCTGATAGACTGTCTCCCCCTGCAATGTTGGGGGTTGGCTTATGTAATAACTGTCAGATTTTATTAGCGGTCTCTGATGGCTTCTTGTTCTGTGTGTATAGTCGGTCTGTTTTTGCTGGAGTCAGACGTGAGATCGTCAGAAATGTGCTGTAATGCGCTATCAAGCGTTGAATTTAACCACAGCATTTTCCCTCCCAGTCTCTGCGAACCTGAATGTGAGGAAGCTGCACGCTATGGCTGGCATGGGTCTCTCGAAAACCCCGACAGCAGAGATCGAGCGCAGTCTGTGTGGATCCACTGTCTCTTCTGTCTCCAAGGTGACACGCTGTTACTTAAGATGTGCTAGAGGGAGATGGGCTTGGCCTGTGCAAGTGAAAGAATTTACAATAGGAGAAGCGGAATATTTTATGAAAAAGGTACTAGGACCGTTGATACTAATGTTAGGGAGAATTTTAAGTGCAGTCTAGCTCAAGATTAATTAGCTAAAAAGTAAGTTACTTGTGCTACATGCAGCTTGCATGCAAGCAAATTATCTAAATTCTGACTTTGAGGGATATATCCCTGAAAACTTTAAGATCTAGTATCTCTGAACTTACTGACGTGAACTGCCTTGCATCACAATTTGTGATAACTGCTTCTTGATGTTGCCACTTGTACGGGCACTGAGTTTCGGTTTTTTTACTGTGTCGTTACATGTTTTGAAAGTGGAGAATAATTTGGTATTTGCTTCCATTGGTAGTTGGTCATTTCGGAGTGGGGGAAGATGTATTTTCTTCCTTTTTTCTGAGGAGAACCTGTTTAAATAACTGGCAGTTACCTATCGGTGCATGTACATTAAAACATACAAGTATTTTAAAGGGAAAATGATGTTTCCTGTAGTATTTCCATACTCATTAAAAGGAACTTCAATGGTCTTGCCTATATAGAGCAGAGGAAAGGAAAGAAGAATTAAACATATCCCTTGCCTAACACAAGGTTACAACCTTCCAGCACTCATCAAATAATCCTAGATTTTTTTTGATTGTGAGAAGACTGTAGTATTTTATCATAGGATGGCTGTCAGCTGCAGCTGTGACTAGCTCTACAGGGAGAGTGAAGCCTATAGCAGCAGTCAGTCCTTTAGGTGGGTTCATCCCAGTAGAGACTATTTGTCCTGGGTTTAGATATTTATAAAAGAATGAATCTCATGAAAGTCTAATAATAATATTTTTCATCACCAGATCCAAACAGACCCATTTGCTTTACATTTTCAAAGTAGTAACAGAATGAAGGATTTCAGAAAAAAAAAGGTTATGGGATTTCATTGAAGTATAGTCTATTAGATTTATATTGATCTCTCCTCTATAATTATTATATAGAGTTGATATTATGGAGAGCCTTTTCTGAAGTGTCCGTTGTTGTGTGCAGGTCATGTGTACCAGAGAACATAGCAGGGGACCAGAAGAGGAGGAAATGTACAGTGCAGAGAATTTCCGTCGCATTGCTCGTAGTCTCAGTGGGACAGTCATCTCAAACAGAGAAGAGACTTTGGTCTCTTCTCACAGTTTTGTAAGTACAATGATGTGCAGATGTCTAAAGAGGCATCGTCTGTGTGTAGGGTTGCTCTTTTCTCTGTCTGCATTTAGTAGTTAACAGACAAGACAGCAGACAACTCAAAAATAAGCCGTGATGAAAGCTTGTCTTTGTGAATTTTTCTCTTTTGGAAGAAGAACTAGCTTTTATTTAAGTAACAAAGCCATCTTCTTCAGGATTCTTTGCAGCATAATACCTGCTGCAGCTGGTAAGCATATGAGCTAGGATTACTTGCCAGTATACAAAGACATCCAATGTAAACCTTTTTTTCAGTTGACTTAGTGTGTTTTCAAGAAAGCTTCTAATAAACTTAGAAATTTTAAAAAGACGCCACTAACCATGTGAAAGTTTTTACTCTCTTGTGTGTATATTCAGCAAGTAGCATTTTTAGAGTGTAAAGGAGAGAGAATTCAAGACTTGTCACATATCATGCAGCCAGTTACATACAGGAGGTAAATAAAAAAGGGACATTGATTTATTTTATTTTCTTTTATGTCTGTTAAATAATTTTAGGGGCAAGTTAACTGCCACTGAGGAAAACAGTAACAGAGACAGATATAATGTTAAAGTTTGGTTTGGATTTAAATTTTGCAAACTGTGCTTAAGTTTTAATTTCAAACCTGCTGCAAAAATAAGTGTGTAAGAGTCTCAGTTGCAAAATCAGTTATTTAGACTGGTTGGTCTGATTCAGTCTTTCTGCTGTGTACCGTATGCAAAAAATACGTCGGCTTCGGAACGTTTGCTTCTCAGCGTGCCTTAATTGAGGGGTTTAATGCATACCTGGAGGTGCTGGCAGAAGCATTTAAAAACCTCTATCTGTTCAAGACCCCCCTCTCTGCTGAAGGTTTTTATCCCCACAACTGAAGCAGCCTACTTTTCCAGTTAGTCGCTGGCCTCAAGCCTGTGATGGTTTGTTACTGTTCTGTTCAGCAG
>NW_009699572.1:73715-86019 GCF_000703405.1 Apaloderma vittatum
TAATAGAGGGAAGTGATACAACACTGGTAAATACTTCAGCTGCAACAGGTAAATCTCTTCATGGTCTAGAATCAGAGCTTTCAGTAAAGCCTCCTACAGAGGAAGTAAAGATCAGCGATACCCTTCTTTATTTTATGGCTTGTATAGCGTGGCAGTTGCGGTGCTGACTGGCCTGCTGCTGTTCTCTGGATTCAGTTTGAGAACCAAACCCCTATGAGCGGTTTGTGTTTGTTTTGGCTTTTTTCTCCTTGATACGTTTCCAGTCAAGTGATCTTCTAAGTAGTCTGTAACTGCACTAAGAGCCTTACTGGATTGATGCATTTTTTTAGTTGTGTTTCTTTTTCACATACAGATGCATGGTTTTGTTCCAGTGACTCATCCCTTTCCTTGGATCAACCCCATCTTTGCTTGATTCAACCCAACTCTGTGTTTACTCGTCATTTTATGTTCTTTCTTCTCCTTTCTCCTTTTATAAAAGGAAGCACCAAACACGAGGAAAATGCCAGTGGACACCAGCCACCGTTCTTCCAGCTCCACTTCCCTTCCTTTCCCCCATGATCCTCCTGTGTTTCCCTTTGATCCCCAGCACAACCCAAACCAAGTGCAGCACGTACCCCATGATGTACTGATGCCCAGCATGGTGGGCAAGGCACGTAAACCGTCAGGTAATCACGGGACTTTTCATCCTCCTTCGTGATCAGGAATATTGCTGAAATACAGCTCTTCAGATCTTGTCTTTGATAATTGCTGTTTCAACATCTGCCTGAATTCCTCCAGAAATCTGGAAGGACGAATCATATTTTTTCTTCTCTGCCCTTTTGAGTTGTTCTGCGATTCTGTGCTAAGTGGACCTAATGAAAGGGAATAATCTTTGTGGAAGCATTTTGATGACTTTATATGAAATCACATTTACATTTTTATGAGGTATTCTCTTTAGTGTAAAAGTAGCAGTAAGACCCACCACTTTGTTGGCGTGTGTGAGAGTACTTCCACAAGCTACTCATTTCCAGCAAGTGACACATAAGATTGTGCCAATAGGAATTATTTTCCCTGTGACAGCCATCAAAACCCAGCCTTGAAATAGTCTGCTGGGCTCCTCCTTGATGACATAAGGACTATTAAAGAAATCTGAAGTCTGTAACAGCAGCTGTGGTAGGGTAAGGAGGAAATGCTTTGAGGAGAGCGAGTGCTAGAAAGGATACAGCTAGCTTTTATTCAGAATTGCATGTCAATCAGTAACTGGATGTACTAGTGATTTCATTTTTCTTCTGTCACCAGTTGGCCACAGCTGAAAGTTCTGAGGGGATGAAACAGAAAATGGAACTAAACAAACTTTTTTTTTTTTTCCCCCTTCTCCCCACACCCTCCAGGAGATCAGAACAACATCATCCAGAAACTTTTGGTTGTGCCTGACAGGGGTGAAGCTTTCCAAGGTGAAGACTACCCAGGTGTTACACTGAGCTACGGGAGTCTCTCTTGTGCACCCAAAGACACCCTCTCCCAGGGCCAAAAGCCTCTTGTTAATCCACATTTTGGAGGTGGAGCGTCAAGTGTCTCTGGCCATTGGCTGAACACAAGCTACCCTGCCAGGCACACAGCCACGTTACCAGATAAACGAACAAAGCTCTGGGGGAAACATGCTGGCCAGCCAGGCAAGAGTTTACAGGAGGGCTTCCTCCAGCAGCCTTCACAACATCCAGTGCATCAGTCTTACGCCAGCGGTGGCAGACTGTTGGCCAGTACAGACTTCAGCTCTTTAAAAATGCCACGTGAGCCTTCTTGGGATCCCGGCGCCTCTCAAGGTTGTCCTGTGCCCCCTTCCTGTGTTAAGGCCCCGGGTCCAAGGAGAGTTGATATGCCCCCAGAAGAAGACTGGCGACAGAACAGCTACACCCCTCAGCCTGGCAGAAGGCGAATGCTGCCAATGCACGGGATGGATGGGCCTTTTTCTCCTGCTTCGGAGGCACACAGAAATGCGCTGGCTCGAGCAGCAGCAGCTACTGGCACCACGCAGAACAATGGCTGGTGAGATCCCGTCCGCTCCACGTGCCCGAACAAACCACGCTGTGAACAGGCTACAGCTGTTGCCAGAGCACGGATCACATGGAGACAGCAAACTTGTTCAATTAGTATCTGCGCCAGTTTTGTCTTAAAATGTAGCTATACAGTATGTGGAAACTAATTGCACTGTGTTTCATTTTTGACACTACTGAACTGCTGTCTGGATGGGGAATCTTAGCTATTCTAGTCCTGGCCTCTCCTAGAAAAAAGGCGCTATAGGAGTGGTAAGCTTCAGGGGCATTGGTTTACGGGTAAGTTCAGAAGTATGTTTTGAAGGAAGATGGCCGCTAGCAAAAGGACATTTTTAAGAACTGTTTTTCATGAAATGTAGCTTTGGTAAATTCTTCACATAAAAACCACAATCCTTTTGTTTTCCTCTCCTTCCGCTCTCCTGTTCTTTTCAAGGCGGGGAAAAATTGACCTGCCTTCCAGGTTCCAGTAAATGTGCACTTGGCAGGCTGGCAGTTAGCAAAGCAAGCCCATTTTCAGTGTGCTGAGGTCTCGGACAGAGATCACAGCTGTAGTTGCTGCTGAGGAAGTGGCAGGGAGATATTGTTCATCATTAAACCAGAATTTTCCCTGCTTCCTTAAGGCAAACTAACAATGCTTCGAACAGAAAAGACTGTTAATGCTGCACGCTTAACTACACCAATGTAAACACAGAATAAGTTTAACTATTTTAGTGTCAAACGTACTTGCTTTTGTAAGTATTTTTCAAATAAATCTATGAAAATAGTTCTATTTACCTGTCTGTGTATGAGCTTTTTTTGCTCTTGGACTTTACTCATCAGCTGGCCTGAAACTGCTGTTTCATTTTCTTATAGCCTTGCAAACATGAGTGAATTATTTTAGTTCATTAACATAGATTATGTAATAAATATTTAGTTAGATTGGAGGACGTGTCTAATTTTGCCCCTGGATTTGATGTGTTTCATCACTACACTGTGCTTAACTTACCCCCATAATGCACAGTAATTAACAGTGTCCTTTGAAAAGTATTTTGTGGCTGTTGGAGGGAAAACTACAGAACCTGTGCAAGATGCTCACGTGTGCAGGTAGGACTTGTATACCAAAAAGTCATTAGAAATAATTGGTGTAGTTGGAAGGGTCGTTTTAACCAGAGTGGCACTCCTGCTCTTCCACATGCTGGTGGTGGTTCCAGGTGTGGTGGTTATGAGTTCCATAAAAATCTGGAGGGTCTATTGGATATTTGTGTTGAGAGCGGGACTGCATTTGTGGTGGTCCCAGCCCAGGCAGCCCCTGGAAGGTCTGGACTGCCCTCTAGTGCACCCTGCTCCTTGGTGTCGTGCCCCTGCTGTTGCTCTAGGTGAAGGTCTTCATTTTAATTTTGTGTTTTGCACCTCAGTACTTGATGGAATTTCATCAGTTTTTGCTGTTCAGTGTGAGAATGAGTCTCGTTCATTTTAATAAATGTCATTTCTCACTTTCTCCTTCTGAAATAATTGCTATTATATCTGTTATTGTTACAATCTCATGTAACTGCATCACGGTAAACTGTGTTTTACGTTTGGGCTTATGTTGCACGCTTCTTTGTACTTAACTGCCCCTGCTAGCAGTGGTTGCTGGAAGAGAAGACTCTTCTTCCACCTCTCCATTCCAAAAAAGTCCTGCTGACTTTTGACTTTTTCACATAATGGTTTTGCCTGTTTAGTAACGTGAAACTTAGAAAAGTTCTAGCTTTTTACTAATTTTCTAAATACAAAACAATGGAGAATTATTTTACTCGAAAGAGCTATTTGATGAAGGTTTCCCAACAGATGCAGAATTGTTAGTCTCTCTGGCTGCCCATGGACGTGCTATAGCCAACTGCTAAGTTTCTAGCCACAGAGATTATGATTTTAAGAAGTGACTGCAGTGCAGGGGTGGAGAATTGGACAAAAACATTCCTGTTGCAGGCCCCTCTGCCCCTCTGCTCTCAGCTTTTTGTTACCTTCAGCAGCTGGAAGAAGTTACAGTAGCCTCAAGATGCAAATGAGGACATGTGTAAGTATTTGACACTAAAAAAATTCAGGTTGCAAAGTGAGGCTTAAGTAGAATTGAACTCAATTATCTAAAAAGATAATCTGACAAAGTACAAACTCACCTCTTCAATAGGGAGTAAGAAATATTTTCAAATGTACATGCTTAGATTTATTTTTTTTCTTTAAACCCTAGCTACTGAGAAGGAGGAACCATAAAGCTCTGCAGAATCATCCTGAGTCGAAGCAACTCATTTTAACCATCAGTGGTGATATCCAGTTTTTCTTTTAAAGGGAACTGTTGTTTTTATTCCATTATGATAGTTCTAGTTACTAAGTTTTAAAACTGATTTGTAAATGTCCTGTGTGCATCACTTACTATGAAATTAACTCAATCAGAGGCCTGCAAATTAAAAGTTGGCACATAACCTCTGAAATATCTCCAAATTAAGCAGTATGTTAGTGTATCAGAGTGGAAACAAGCTGAAGTAGATTCAGCAATATAACGTGGGAGAAAATGTGAAGGAGAAAAATACCTTTACTTCATCCGTAGCTTGTGCCTGCAAGTCTTAGTGAGGTTAGTAAGTTAATATTTACCTTGCAATTAATTTGACTAACTGCTAATTTTCAAGTGTTTTCGATGATACTTATTGGCTATTTAAACCCTAGAAAAATCAATTCTGTGTTAGTTTATTAGCTCATTAAATTTCACCATTGCCTATGAGAAGGATGAGGAGGAATGTTCCACAAGGAATTCAGTAGCTTTTACAGAACAGTCTTTCTTTTTAGGGTTTATAAGGTTTGTAAGCTTTGCGACATAACCAGTGCTTTTTTTGTAGAGTGTCTGTCACTGGCTGCAGAGTAGATTAGTGTATGGAGCTAAGTGAAATGAAGCCTCCCCACGCTCAAATTTATGTTTTAAAATAATTTAATTTTAGTTCTCCTAAAAATAAAATTCTTATTGCCTCTGTAGGTTCTCTTACTATGTTTGTGATATGTGTTTGGACCCAACTGTATAGGGGGCAAAAAAGACCAGTAATAAAATGAGGAGTAACTCGGTGTTCTAGCAGTAGCAAATTTGTGTAAATATACTCAGTTTATGGAAAAGGAGCTACCTTGTACAGTTCCTTTTCTTGAAGATAGCAGAGTTTGTGCTCACTGTTTATGGAAATCGTACTCCGGCCTGCTGAGGAGCAGATTTGTTCAAATGGAGTGTGCGCTGGAGTGTACGGCGCTAGAGAGGTAACCAAAAAGCATTCTGCCCTAGAGAGGTGAGCTACGAAAGTGCAAGGTAAGTGCTTGGTCCTTCTTAAACAAAGGCTGCTGCACCCACATCAAAATGCAGGGAGTTTGGGAATAGGGAAGGAACTGTTTTACTGGTATTTTCCATGATGCTAACATTGCTGAAGCTGACTTGCCAGTGACGGTTGGGGTAGGACGTATGAAGCGTAGGCAGGATTCCAGAGAACTGGCAGTCATGCGGGTTTTGCATCTAATGTCACTTGGGGAGAGGGCCAGGGTAGGCGTGTGCGGAGAAGAGAAGGAGGAAAGCAAAAGACAAGGGCGAGAGAGTGGATGGGAATAGGAAGGAACAGATGGATAGGCGAAGACGACTGAAAGAAAATGTGTGCATTACTTCACCCAAATGTGTCCGTCTTTCCAAAGAACACAGTAATTCATCTGTCTGAATTTTCTTTCCTTCTTTTAATAGACAGATTCCTGTGCAGAGAGGGTCCTCAGCAACAGTCTGCCTCTGAAGCTTTCGGGAAGGGAACATTGACTGAGGTAGAGAGTAGGCATTGTCCTTTATAGGAGTCTTTAGTAATGTTCATGCCATGGCAAATGTGCAGAAACGCATATCGCCCCTAGATCTATAAATAGACAGACACTGGGCAAACAGCTTAAGCTAACTTAGTGCTTGTGCCAGTTGTGGCAAAGATAAAAATGTCCCTGGGTTTTGCAAATACCTCACCAAAGTTAGATGTGTTCTGGAGTCTCCGACCGCTGTGCTTCCTCCTGTTCAACACTATAGGTGACAAAAAGCAAAAGTATGAGATTCTCATCCACCTGTGCTTGCTGTCTCTAGCATTTAACCACTGCGTAGTCCAGAACCTTTTAAGCCTGGTTAGAGACCTGTAATGCTCCTTTTATGCTAGTTCTTCCACCATTTCTCTCACTGGTGGTTACCTGTGAAGTCTCAGAAAACGTTTTAGAAAAAGCATGTTAATTACTTTTTTTTTTTATTCTCTTGCACTACTGCTGATGTTTTCTGCATCATTCTTCTAGTTCATTGAAGGATTTTTTTTTTAATCCTTTAAAATCCCCCAAAATGTAACTTGGAAATGCTGAGCTTAATGGAAAAATAGCAACCAAGACCAACTATGCCGTCACTTCAGAGCAATGAATATGTTTGCCGGCATATTCATGGAAGCAGGTGCAAATGGACGAGTTCAGTTGCAGCGACCTAAACTTCCTTATTGGCATCAATATAATTGTTGTAGTATTCATTCTTGAGTGAGTAAGCACTAAATATACTCCTGAATAAGAAGATCAAGTGTTTATTTGTAAACTAACTTGCATTAAGTTTGTTGAAGGAGAGTTATCCTGAGTTTGCGATGGCTCAATCCCAGATGATTCACAGGCTTGAGACGCTTTATGTGTCTATATATCACTAATCAAAATAATTTTAAATATGAATACATGAGAAAAGTGAGTATAATAAAAATGTACTTTAGGAACAAATAAAATCTAGGAATCGTATTACGAAATTTTAGCTTAACTTTTTACTACTCGGGCAAAGCAATCTTGATGGCAGTCCACAGTTATCTTCTATTTTTTTTACTCAGAATTTGTACCAGTTAATTGTTACATGACTATCAACTGAGGGAGTTCTAATTATAGAATTCTTGCTAATTTAAAAAAACAAATAAAAGCAAACTATTCAATATTGTCTTAAGTACCTTAAAGCACATTAAAGCATGAGCATGGTAGTATGCAATACCTATGTGAAAAGTACACAACAACTGAACATAAGTAATTTGCTTTGATTTACAAACCTGGGTATACTAACCTTGAATTACTTGGCTGGAATATTGCACAAAAAGCTAATTTAACAATGTATATTTCTACTTGTTTTGTCTGACAAGATAGTGGTTGTGAGATACATAGAACTCTGTAAGCTATAGCTTATCTCTGGGTTCTGTTTGCTCTGGAGCTGCATGGTTTTTTTGCCAGAAAATAATTTGCTTTCAAATTCCTGTAGTTCCAATTCAGCGTTAGACTTCAGCTTTTTGTAAAGGTTCAGACTGACTTTTTTTTTAGATATAAAATATGTCAATCAAATGCAAGTTAACATTATAATACCATTAAAATTTTACCATCTAAAAAATTTTAGAAATTGGGCATGTACTGTTAGGTACATTTAAGAAGAAATGACTGATTGTAACCCTATGTATTTGTTGTTCCCAATCAAATGAGATAATGCATAAATAAATTTTCTATTTCCTTTGTTAGTTCAGTTAGTTTCTCCAGAGAGATGAAAATCTTCAGTTGATGTTAAAGAACTATTTCAGCACGGTAGACTGGTTTTGGCATACTGCACTTAGAGGCTTAAAAGAAGCTATTCAGTATAGCAGAAAGCTGTATTAAAAGAAGCTATTTAATGTAGCGTAAGTCAGGTGTTTATGACACTTCACTCATCTGAAGAGGGAGAGGAATGTAAGTGGGGGGAAGTTTCAACTGATTTTTCACAATAGACTACTGATTCGAACACAAGGATGTAGTTCATATGAAGAACTGAGCAGTACAGACCAGAAAATAAATTCATTATATCTTCTCATGGTTTATGGGGGCAAAAAGCCCATATCTCTCCAGTGGTTTTATTGATTTTCTAGTTGAATATAAAGTTACTGGGAGAAAATATGTAGTAACAAAGCTTTTAAATCCTTAGGTGGGGTTATTTTTGGATATCCTTTTCAGCATTCATTTGACTATTTGTCATGACCTGGGATTTGCCCAGTTATGAGGGTCATTTTTTGTTTAACCCTTTCTTAAGCTCTCCAGTCCCAATGGAACAATTAATGGAACAATTAATTCTTGTTAATACTTACTGGTGCTTGGGAAAAGGATGTGGAGGGCTAGGTTGAAGGCATACTTAAACTTTTGCCATCAAGAAGGGATGGCCAGATGTGTTGTGTGACAAAAGAGTGCATGTACTGTTCAGCTACTGACTCGTCATATCTCTGCCTTTTGTGAGCTTGTTCCCCTCACAGTTTCCTTTAAAACTTCTTAATGGGATTCAGTAGGACCTTGTGTTTATGGATTAAAATGTTTCATCAAAGTTAAAAAAAACCAAAACAACAAAATGCTGGTTTACATCATAGTTCCTGTTACAGAAGAAAAAGATTGTTGTTTTTTCATAACATCCTATACATAGACCTGCTTACCTTGAGTACTTTGTCGGTTAAAGCTCTTCCTTATGGCTCTAAGAAAACTGGAGAGAACACAAAGGAGGGCAGCAAAAAGCAGAGTGAACTCAATTTTTAGAGTGAGTAGAGGTGACTGGATCATAGTCTATTAATATCACCAAGGTAGTAAGATAAATGAAGAGAGGGAATTGCTTGGTCTCAGATGGTAGGAGAGAAAGCAATCGCTTAAGGCTAAGGAAGGAGAAGTTTGAACTAGATAATAAGGGCAGGGAAAGGAATTCTTTATGCAGAAAGAGTGAGCCATGTTTTGAGGAGCCTAAGGAAGGAAGAGTTTGAGCTACCATCACTCCGAAGTTGTGAGATTTAGAGATGCCGCTGGTAGGCTTGGGTATGGAAAAAAATCACCTAAAATTCTGGAGTCAGGCCAAGTGGCACAGGCTGGGCTGCTTTTTTAACAGTTGTGATGTGACAGCTGTGAATGACTGTGGCCCTGACTAGCTTTTTAAACGTAGTCTCTACTTTCGCAGCCTGGTCACAGAGGTCATCAGGGAATGAAGGAAATGTGTGCAGGGAGGAAGTGTAAAGTAGCTTGTAATTTATACCAGCAACTATCTGGTAATTTGGTTTTGGTTGGTTGTGGATATTGGTGGGGTTTTTTTTCTTTTTAACTCAGTGCAGCTTCTTGGTACTGGATGACATTGGCAGCTAGAGTATTGCAATGATAATTTTATGAAACTGGAGAAGATGGCTTAAGACTATGCTTTCAACCTTTCTGAATATGCTCTTGTGTTATGAGTAATAAGGCTTGCCGTAAAAAACTGACTTGGGAAAGCAGGGAAATCTTGTGTCGTCTGTAAAGAAGGCTTTTGAGTATTCATACTGGAACTTAGTACAGGAATATGTCAAAATGTATTTAAAACAAAATGTGATTTGTTCTGAGGCAGTCTCACAGTTCATACTGACCAAAATACCATTTCTGGCAATTCAGAGAGGACGGTTTCAGGCAGTCACTAGAGAGAGTCAGTGAAATGGAACAACCTCTTAAAAAGTTTTGTCTTCCTCATTCTCCTGCTTATAGCAGGTCTTCCCCCCTCAGACCTGGTTTATCTCTGCAAGATTTCCTCTATGCATCTTTCTCTTGGGGTCTGGAATATATCTCTCTCTCCTGTGATTCAATTTCTTTCTTAGAGTTTTCAGAAAGTTCTTGTTGGGTAATTAGATTATTCTGGGACATTGCATTGTGCCAGTTTTAAAGGTATGTTGCTGTTAGAGTCAGAAGGGACTGTTCTGATCATCTGACCTCCTGCATGAGATGGTTACAGAATTTCACATACTCATTTTTATGTCTAACTTCTGTCTGAACTTCAATAAATAGCACTTACAACGACTTACTAAACTATGATTGCTACTATACCTTGCAATATTCAATCAGAGGAGGCATCAGAAAAGCCTAGGTTTTAACATACCACCTTTTCATTTAAACGTCTTTTGCATGCAGCTTCAGTGTGTACTGCTTTGAGATGGAGCAGGAGGTGGTCAGGGATCATCTGTATTACAAACAACTCTTTTTCCCATGGTACAGAGTAAGATGGATTGACTTGATTATTTTATGTGCTTCTCTTGCTGAATTGTTTCTCCATTACGAAAGCAAGTGTTCAGAAAGCAGTCTACTGCTAGCTGCTACCTAGTGCTTTGGAATATCGAGTCAGAATATGGATTGGGCTTTACTCTTTTTTCTTTTTTCTTTTTTTTTTTAATTCGGTATTAGAATGTGTGGAATGGAGTGGCCACTTGGTGGCAAAGCTGAACAGGAAGTAAAATGTGACTCTGCTTTTCAGAAATGCTTTCATTTATCTGGCATTTGTGGAAAACTGTCAGGATTATAAAGGTACACAGACTTCTACCTGCAAGGCCACATTTCTGTTTGTAATTGTGTTCCTAAGTTCCTACAATTGTAATGCTAGTCGTGGTGCCAGTAGAGATTGTTCGATTCCTTGAACGCAAGATGTACTGAAGCAATCAGCCTTGTGTTCATCGTGAGGTAAGGTTGGGGCAATGTGAATGCCCCTTCCAAGGAGACAATGACGAAGCTTCAGTGATAAGCTAAAGGGCTTAGCTAGAGTTCTGCAGTTCTCTCTCTCCCTGAGGTAGGTGTTGCTATTGTCCTAATGACAAAGGCACATGCCTTGTATTTCAATCAGGCAAGGTGGAATGAGTTAGAAAAATGACAACAATAAAACCCCAAGGGAACTTGCTAGCTAACTTCTCTTTCTAGCTTTTTTTTTTGCCCTCCCAAAAAATGGTCATTCAGATGTTTTAAGGAGGTGTGGTTTGTAGAGAGACATAAAACCATTTATCACATCAACTGCATGTATTGGAGGGGGGGAGGGGAGGGCATAACCCAGCAAGATTTCATCTGTGTGAGCCTTTTCTTCAGGAGACGTCTGGATATAACTGGAAGCGTTTCAGCACACAGGGCGCTAGGTGTGCTGCCTAGAAGCTGACGATGTCTCCTTCAGGCACAGCATCATAACAAAGTAAAATTATGCTATGCTTTTTCCTGAACTGTGTCAGTCCCTTTTACTTCGCACCCCAGGAGACAAGACGTGTCTGCTGTGGGCTCACGAGAGAAGTGAGCCACTGAAAGAAGTGTGAGGCATCTCTCTTGCAGCTGCACTTCAGGTGAGGTGAAGCAGTGATTGCTGACAACACTCAGCAAGGGCTCGGGCTCCTGGTGTGTTTGGAAATGTACGGACAAATGAATTTCATTATAATGTGAGAATCTCTCTGCTGTTTCATGCTGCCAGGCATTCAAGCTGCATTTATTACCAAGCTTCTCTTGATTCTAAATAGGAGACTGAATTCATTCCTCCAGCTCCTTGTTCTAGATCTACTTCAAGCTAATGCTAAGTCAATAGGAGCAACATTTACTTACTCCCCTTCATATCCCATGCTGACACTGCATGTTCTGAATGGATACACATGCATGCTACTGAGGCAAGTGAGCTTTTGTTCTGTTTTAAAAAACAAGCCCCTTAAATTGGTTGTGCAGTGACAGATATTTGCAGAACATGTGGCATAAAGTAGTAATTCCTCCTTCTAGAAAGTTTAGCAGTTAAATCCAAAATAGTCATCCAGGATTTCTTCCGTGATATTCTGATATATCCCAGCTGTCGACTTGTGTGCACACACATTTTTACTTCTGGACATGGAATTAACAGTATTCTGTTTTTCCAAAGCTTTGAAGTCTTAAAAGTGTCATTAATAATTAACCTAATAACTAGGTCTATAATTCTGATTCTATTGAAATTTGCGGTTGCTTCCTTGAATGTGTTACGTAATGCATCACATGTAGAATAACCAGGTGATCAGACCCAGTCAGCATGGGTTTATGAAGGGCAGGTCCTGTTCAACAAACCTGATCTCTTTCTATGATAGGGTGACCCTCTGGTTGGATGAAGGAAAGGCTGTGGATGTTATCTACCTTGACTTTAGTAAGGCATTCGACACTGTTGCCCACAGCATTGTCCTGGAGAAATTGACTGCTCTTGGCTTGGATGGGCATACGCTTCACTGGGTGAAAAACTGGTTGGACGGCCGAGTCCAGAGAGTCGTGGTCAATGGAGTTAAATCCAGTTGGCGGCTGGTCACGAGTGGTGCCCTCAGGGCTCAGTACTGGAGCCACTCCTGTTTAACGTTTTTATCAATAATTTGGACGAGGGGACAGAGCGCACCCCCAGTAAGTTGGCAGACGACACCAAGCTGGGTGGAAGTGTCCATCTGCTTGAGGGTAGGAGGCGCTCCAGAGAGTTCTAGACAGGCTGGATCGCTGGGCCA
>NW_009699573.1:0-18393 GCF_000703405.1 Apaloderma vittatum
TATATTTATATATTTATAATATATAATTTCAGATGATATTTGAAACTGGATTGTCGAGTAGGATGATATTTTATCTATAGGAATGATTAATGATTATGTTTTCATAAAACAGTAATGAAATCTAGGTCTGAAATAAAGGAAGGAGCAAAGTCTTATAGCCTATTTTCCTATGCAGGGGTGGCAATGACTGAAATTAACGGAAAAACATTATTTGCTTCAGTATCAGGCATGAAATTTGAGAATAAGTGAGTGGCAAAATAATGTTTATGCTTGCCCATGATGTGATAGCCTTTTATCAGACCAAGCTAGAAAATACCACTATAAAAGACTGTGTGGTCCAGGAGAATTCTTTGCTGTTTGTATCTGACATTTAAATGCCAACTGTGCACACCTCCCTACTTAATAGAAGTTGATGGAGGGTGAGATCATGGAAAAAAGTAGTGAAAGAAGGATCTGTGCCAGGAATGAAATACAAGCTGTTCAAACATAATTTGGTCTGGAATTTGGCACTACCTTGTTTTTGTGAAGATGTGTTTTGCCACTAAATTTAAGCATAGAAGTAGAGTCCAAACTCAAATTATTTTACCACATCTGATCAAGTGGGAAAGGAAATGTTAAAGATCTTAAATGGATTAAGCTGTCTATCAGTATTTAACTTATTTGCAACTAACAAAAAGAAAAGAGTTTTATCATGCCTTCTTGTCAGTCCTCTGAAGTCACACAGGTCACACAGTAGTGATGGTCACTTATTCGTCCCTTCTATTATTCTCATTCATGTCAGCTCCAATGCCATCCACAAGAGACTGCAGGAAGACAATTGGATTTCTCTTTAATTCTACATCTTGGATTCAAATGATTTTGAAAAGACAGCAAATATTTCCCTCTTTTCTCATTTTGTATTGTGGAAACTCCCACCTGCACAGTGTCTGCCAAAGGGGGTCATAGGTATCCTCTACTGCATCCTAGTTCTTAACAGCACATTATACCAAGAGTCATGATGACACGAAGAGGCCAAGGTTTACAAAGCCATTTAGTAGAACAAAAAATTGAATGGAAGAAAGGAATATGGGAACACTGTGAGAGAATTGTATTTATAGAAGACAGACAGGTGCTAAATAAAAGAAGAAAGTGATAGAAATAGGAAAAGAGAAACAACAGAAAAAGTAAATCAGACTGGCTCAGTAGAGGGAATGAAAGATTGCTCTAACAAGGGAAAAGGGAATTTTGTCTGTCACACAGTAAAGAGATTAAGTATTCTATTTCCCCCCTGCCCTGGTTCTATTACTGGCTGAGAAGCAAACTTTGAAAAAATCACATTGATTGTTTTACAGCATGGACACTCTCTGGAATGGACATGAAGCGTCAGGTTCCTGTATTCCTGCCCATTATTTGACTCCATAACTCTCACTCTTACAGCCTGTTTATGGCATTAGGGTAACCCCCTGGGTTTAGTGTGGTGCAAAAAAATGAGAGAATATTCAGTTGGAAGACATGCTGGGTCTGCACTTAAGCAGGAATCACAGAATGGTTGAGGTTGGAAAGGAGGTTGGAAAGGATTTTTGAAGATCATATTATCTATCCCTACCCCCCAAGTTGCTCAAGCACAGCTAGAGCAGGTTTCCAAAGACTTTGATCGGTTGAGTACTGAGTATCTCCAAGGACGGAGGCTCCACAGTCTCTCTGGATGACTTATTCCAGGGTTTGACCACTCTCCCAGTAAGAAAGTGACATTTTGTGTTCAGTAGAATTTCATGTTTCACTTTGTGTCCATTGACTTTTATTCTGTCACTGGATGCTACAGACATGACTCTGACTTCCTTGTTTTTATTCCCTCCCATTAAGTATTTTTATGTACTGACAAGATCCACTTGAGTCTTCTTTTCACCAGGCTGAAAAATCCCAGTTCTTTCACCTTCTCCTCATTTGAAAGACACTCCAGATATTTCAGATGAGTCACTTGAAGGCTTACTGCCTGAATATCATTTAATACTGGTTTAAAGGATAATTGGGATTGTCTAAAATTCTTTATTTATCCTTTTTTGGGGGGGGGCGGGGGAGTTGATAGTTCTTTTGGTTTATTTTTTTGTTTTGGTTTTAGTTTTTTGAAGATTTCTTTGTTTTAAAAGCAGTCTGATTCAGAGACTGTTCATTTCGTGTGTTTGGAATCCCAGAGATAATGCTTGAGACTTTCTAAAGAACTTTGCAGCTGGGATTCCTAGAGAGAACAAACTCCTGAAGTTTATCATGTTACTGAAAGCAACCACAGCTTCAGATGAAGTGAACAGTGATTTTTGCCATTTTCACCGTATAGGTTTGCATTCCCAATATCATATAGTCAGAACTAGCCATCTAGGGTTTTAATAACAAATCTTCAGTAAAATATGGCATAAACTAAGCATTTAAACACAAAATGCATGATTTATTTTTTTTTTTTATTTTATCATATTTTGAAGAGTTCCCTTATGCTACCTTTATCTTATACCAGATTTTTCAGTAAAAGTCAGCAACTAGTGAGGTATTCAGTGACAACACTGGGGAAAGATGAAGGGGAAAGCAAATAAAGTGGATGTTGATAATAAAGTCTACCATCAATCACTATTCCAGGAGGTCCTTTTTAAGAACCATGCCTTATAAACACGGGAGCAGGCAATTCCAAAGTATTAGAAGTCAAGCAAGTGGAGCAGAAGGCTGGCTTTGCTAAGCAGGAATCTTCTTCTAGAATGTAGGCAGAAAAGGAAAATATACAGACATGCAACACAGGCGGGTTACGGAGATGTATTCATCACTACAGAGAGAAAATTCATGTGGCCAAAACTTGATTAGAGTTCAAATTGGCTTGCATGAAAAAAAAAAAAAAAGACTTTTTAAAAATATGTTAACAGCAAAAGAAGAATCGGAGATAACATTGGTCTGTTGCTTGACAAAGCCAGTCACCTCGCAAACGACAATGTAGACAAAATGGACACATTTAATGCTTTCTTTGCCTCTGTTTTCAACACCAGCGATGGGCCTTGAGACCTCTGGTGCTCTGTGCTGGAAGACTGTGACTTGACAGGATGATAAACTCCCAACTGACTCTGAAGTTGTTCAAGACTTGCTGCTGCAGTTGGATGCTTGTATGTCTATGGGGCCCAATGGGATTTATCCCAGAATATTGAAAGAAATGTCTGATGTCATTGCAGGACATTAGGAGTGGAGTAAAGGATTACAAATACAGTAATATAAGAAGTTTTGAATATAAAATACCTCTAAAATTGTATGGTGTAAGCTCATTTGAAGATCATTTCAAAGCATTACAATGAAAATATTTTTTAAGTGCAAGACGCCACATAAAACTGAAAAGTGGTATGAACAAGCAATCATTTAGTCTGGACAGTATTCAGAAATGTACACTGCTGTGCTTAATTACACAGCTAGGGAAAAGAATTATAGGATGAGTGCTGATGTCCTTTAGCTCTAGTGAATAAATGATTTATTAGAAAATCATACCTATGAGAGAGTGAGAGTCCGAAAAATTACATGTCACATTGTCATGTTGTAATTGCACTTCATCTACCTCATCCTACTGCATAGTTTATAATGGCAAACTTAACTGATAAATAATGTTGTAAAGTGTTGCAGTAAAATAAAACTGAAATTGTCAAAATTTCAGTATCAAAATATTGTAAGAATACAGAAGTAAAGTAGAGAATATATAATTTATGAAGTCAGTAACAATCCAAATGAATGAAAACAGGTATTCAATTAAATTTTATGGCATCACAGTAAAAAGATAACCACATCAAAAGACACCAAAACAAAAGAAATCTAAAAAAATTTAAAACCTGAACTAACTAAAAGTATTGTAGATCTTGCTTTCTGATACTGAAATGCAATTAGAGATTTTATTTCATAGAGAAAAGAAATGACATAGGTAATTGTAAATCAAATTGGCAGTTAACACTGTTTTCAACTATATTTTTATTCAAAAAATAATACAAATTTCTTTTGCAATTCGTGAGCTCTAATCTATACTTTATGTTTTTCAGTAGAATAATCACAAGGGTAATTTATAATCAGCTATATCATTCCTCTATCAAATGAGCTAATGAAACTCAACATCTGTATGAAACACTCTGATTCGTGTTTTAATGCTTCTAAATAACAACAATAACAGAATTTAAATTAGAGAGGACATGAGCAGGTGTCTTTTTCCCAATTTTATCACAATTTAGAATATTCAGAAACATACACTCCTACTTAAATTTGTTACTACAAATTTGAGAACATATACTGTGAAGTCTGACAAACCTAAATATCAAGAAAAACGTTCAAAACAAGCCCAAGTTGCTACTTCAGATTACAGAATAAAATTCCATCTTTCTGGAGTACCAGTTTTTGCTCCAGTTTTTGCGATTGTGGGTAAAAAGATACACCTGTTGGTATACACAGTTTTCTAAATCAAGTTAACAATTTAATGCGATCACATTGCGTGACATTTTTCATTATGAGAAAGATCTCGAAGATTGACTAATTTTATGGAAAATCCACAGTATTCATGACAGCACATACTTTCAAGAACCTTAATTAACCGGTAGAGAGAATTAAGAATTTCAGTAGAATGATTGTGTAATCTGTGTGGTTATTTTTTCTAAGAGAAAAATTCACTTTAGAAATGTAAAATTTTCTCCATTGACTCAAAAAATGACCTCAAACAAATAGTTCAAATTTATATATTTATTTGATGCAATTGGTACATATTTTGTCAATCTACAGTCCTTTTTGTCATTTCTCCCTGATATTATCTCCAAATTCAATCAAATGTTTAAGATATTAGTTCATCTTTTCCTTTTCCTTTATTCATTCTGTCCTCTGGACTTCTACTCACCTATCGTCACTGAAGCAGAATTATATTCTCTTGTATTTTACACTATAACAGTTCATACTTCTTTTTCCTAGTAAAGTTTAAACCTTCCTTAAATCATTAGAAACAAATAACTACTACGAATAATCAACACTTACATATATTTCAATTGGAAAACATTGCTCATTAGCTATTATTTTACTTTATAATAGATGACATCTAAACATCTCTCATGAAATACAGCAGTCACCACAGCATAAAGGAATTTCAGCTTTCTTTCTGATTCTATATTTAACCTTTATTACAATAAAATATTAGTAGCTGACAGTCTTTCCACCTACACTTGCCAAGGAGCAGAACTGATCATTTTCCAGGCAAAGGGAGTTATCTTTCATTGTTCCATATTAATTTTTCCTCTCGTGCTATTTCTGTTCTCATACGAAGTATGTCAGCTAGGAGCTTACTGATTTCCTTATTCAGTGGCATGGAAATAAGAAGGGAAGCGCAAAAAGAGAGAAAGAAAAAAATTATGTTTTCCACACGTTTTTATTTTGTCCTTTGTATGCCAGATATTTTGGACTGCATTCCTCAAAAATCATGATTTCTCTGCTATTATTTATTTATTGTTTTGGAAAAAAATACTTATTGGTTATTTATTTATTTATTTATTTATTTAAATATATTATCTCAGTAGGACTTCCTTATCTCTTGTATTCTTTCAGTATCTGGGTCCAAATTGTTAGCAAAATAGGTCCAACATCCATTCATTATCACTGATTGCCTTGGATCTATCGTGCTTATGGATAGCATCTCTTCTATCATATTGGAATTATCTTAGGCAGACTCAGGGAAAAAAAACCCCACCAAAGAGTGGTCAGTGATATTGCAAATGAGCTTTTACTTTTCTACTTAGTAGTAAAAGTGAAGTATCCTCTTCCTTTTGTTCACATTAAGAGATGTGATATTCTAGCCTGTGTACTGTTTTTTGTATATCTTTCATTCCCGTTTTCATACTATCTTACGTATTGTTATTCAACATTCAGCAACAATATTTTTCATATTTAACTTGATTATATTTGAGGTATATTTCAATTATTCTCAACATCACTTGTCTCCTACAACTTTCTCTCTTGGAAAATAGTACAAAACAAAATGCCTCTTTTAATATTCAGATATTTTTCACATGTTCATATTGAATGTCTGTAGAATCTTCTACATGTCTTTAGATGAAAAATAGTGTGAGTTTAGTAAAAAACATGATTTTTTTAATTTAACTAGATCTCACTTTTTAATATTTACTTTTTTAATATTTAGATACTAATGTGCTGTAACTACAGACAACATTTAAGTCACTATCACAGTCCATTTGTTTCTAGGTATCAGCTTTGTACGTGTAGGTTAATCTACTTCTTCTACCTCACTCCCAATCATTTTTTCTTGGTGGGTATTAGTGACAGTATCTTAAAAGTTTATAACACTAGCCAGAAAATTACTTTAAATAACACAGACTAGAAAAATATGGTTTCCAGAATGCTACTATTTCATCTTCTCTTTCACTATTTGGCTATGATGTCAAATCAGCCTAAAGGTGTAATAATTTGCCAGATTTTCTAACTCAGAAACTACTCTGGATTTTGTTGACATAATGCAGTGTTACTCAAAGGGTTTGCTACAAGCCCTTAATGTACACTAGTCATTTTTGACTGTGTCTGTCAGCTGATGGTTTCATGCATGAAACCAGAAAAAGCACTCAACTGATTAAGTTGATGTTATTTTTAGTTAGTGTATTGGAAGAAATTAGAGAATTAAACATATAATACATTCTTTAAACCAAGAGATAACCTGACTTCCATATTTTTAATATACATATTTCAGTTGCTGGATCCAGTTCTGAAATTAGTCAGTTTTTTCCCTCCACTCTCCTCTATTTTGCTGTTAAGATGAGGAAAGATAAAGACAATTAAACGCCATAATACTAAGAGAGATAACTTAGAGTTTGAAGTACCAATCAGACCTTAAATTTAGAAAAAAAGAAGTATTTCTACATTGATGATTTTTCTGGTTTGAGTTCAGTTACTCCTGATTTGTGTTAGATGAAATTACATTAACCTTAACTTGAAAAGACAACCACCAGTTTTATTCCTTTGTGTAATCTATTTTATATAATCACATAACAAAAAAGAGGCTCAATTTTTATTTTTTTATTTTGCTTCCCTAAATTTTAAGATCAAACTTCAGCCACACAGTGCATATTTGAACTCCACTTACCGAGTTCATTTCTATTTATGTAGCTCAGCTGTGCTGATGAAAACAGAGTACACTTCGTT
The DNA here is from genome assembly GCF_000703405.1 of Apaloderma vittatum. Lineage (NCBI taxonomy): Eukaryota > Metazoa > Chordata > Aves > Trogoniformes > Trogonidae > Apaloderma > Apaloderma vittatum. The sequence goes on from NW_009699573.1 coordinate 7,171, forward strand.
CAGATGCATTTTTACATCATGAAAATCCAGAAAAATATTAATTTCATTTTTTATATAGTTCAATTTTTTACAGTTGACTTCTTAAGTGTATATTAAATTTATTAAATGAGCAGAGATATTACAGTATAACTGAAAAGGAAAAAACAGAATCAAAACCAAACAAAGCAAAGCAAAAAACTATTCAGCAGAAGGTAAATTCCTAAAATATTATTACAGAGTCATTTACAAGATTAGATCATCATCTCTGAAGACAGTTTCCTCTGTTTCAAGGTGGTTACAGTTGAAAACAGTCTGCAATCTGCACGACATCAGTTTACTTCAGATAAATCTGTTAAATTCTTCCTGTAGAGAGTAACTAACAAAAATGTGATTTTGTCAAGGTCTTTGTCTATGGTTAGGGTGAATTAGTCCATCAAAAAAATTTTATTTTATATGGTAAATCCTTGCGCTTGGCATCTGAGTACATAGAAAATTGCAACTCAGTTCAGATCTTGTTGTTACTAGCTTGACGGAAATGAAGAATAATAATTCTTTCCTGCATTTAACTATGTGTATTTTAGATTTTACTGCAAGTTCTACAGATAGTTCTTGATCATATTTTTGGTTTTTTTTCTGTTCTAAAAGTTTTAGTCTAAACAAGCCTAAATTTTTTGTGTGTCTAAAGACTAAGAAAACTTATTAATGTAGATACACATTCAATATATGAGTTGCATTATTTATTAAGTTAACTTTGATGAGATGGCGTCTACCTCTTGACAACTATTAGAGGAACCTTTGTGTCTGTGAAGTGTGTAGATTTAGATGGATAATGCTGTCTCAGGTGAATCACAGCGTAACGGGTTTTGGTCAGAGGTTAACATCTATAAGTAAAAGATTTGATTCCAAGATATATAGCTGATTGTAATTCATGTCTATCTAAATAAAATGATCAGATCAATATTTTGTTGCTTTCTAAATATGAAAAGGTATTTAAGTTATAGAAATATAAAAAAAAATAGTTTTAAAGCTGTCAAAAATATGCATTTCTTTCAAAATCAGGAAGGTCAGTTTGTTGGTTTTAATATGCTACTTTGTTTTAATTTTTGTTCACAGTTTTAGAGTTCTTAAATTAACCTAGCAGTTATTTTTAAATCTAGTATTAAGCACTTTCATCACCTTAAGTTCTTTGTGGTGTAAATTACATCAAGCAATTTTTTTAAAAATTCTCTTGTTAAATTATTCTTTTATGTACCAGCAGTTACAATGCATAATCAACCAACCAACCAAAAATATTTATAACAAAGAAAATCACTCTCACATTTACTCTCAGACAGATTTAGGGAGTTGCCACCATAGTTCAATGCTAATAGTGGGGTTTTTTGATTTTCATTTTTTTTCATTTCTACATTTCTTTTGACTTCAAGATTACGGAGATCAAAAAAAGTCTCAACAACTTAGAAATCTTAAACAATAAAACCAATGAATTAAGTAGGAGGCAGCAAAGAGTCAGATCTATTGTAAAAACATAAATTAAATCCTTATTAAGTTAATTTAATGTAAACCAATCATTTTGTCTTTTAATTTTCATCTTCAGTGGTGTGAATAAAGGAATTATTCCCAAAGAAGATTGTGTTCCTTTAAAATTCAAGGTAAATTTCCCTTTTCATTGATTTCTTGTTATATCTATACTGATCAGATATTTGTTTGATGTCGTTCCCTGGGATCTCAAAAACACACTTTTATAATAGAAACTTCAAAGGCAATGAAGACAGCTGTAGACCGTCAGGGAGTTAGGAACAAAAACTTACAAGACACTATCTACCCTGGACTCAATATAAATCTCAGAATAAAATTTTGAACAACCAGACATTTGTACAGAGCAATGAACATAGAAGTACACATTAAATTCTGTTCCTCTTTACTGTGTTCTGCTAGAGAATATGACTTCCCCAAGATTCCACAGATAGTTATAAGTCTTCTTTAGGTCTTCTTTAGGCACTGTGCTGGTGTATTGAGCACCTGAAGGAATTCCAAATAGTATGTCAGTGTGGCCAAATCAATATATCTTTAAACGACTAAGTAGTATAAATGCAGATGAAGTTAATTGTAGACAAATTGATTTCAGAAGAGCTGACTTTCAACTCTTCAGGAACCTCCTTTGTAGTGTACCATGCAATAAAGCCCTGGAGGGACTGGGAGCCCAAGAAAGCTGGTTGACTTTCAAGGATCATCTCCTCCAAGCTCAAAGGCATTGCATCCCTAGAAGGAAGAAATCAGGTAAAAACACCAGGAGATCTATATGGATAAACAAAGAAATCCTGGCAAAAATCAAATGCAAAAGAGGAACACACAAAGTGTGGAAGCAGGGACTGGTAACCTGGGATGATTACAAGGAGATTGCTTGTGTAATCAGAGACCAGGTTAGAAAAGCTAAGGCCCTGACAGAGTCAAATCTGGCCACTGACATTAGAAATAACAGAAAAGAATTTTACAGCTATGTAAGAGAAAAAAGAAAAACGAGAGAGAAAGTGGGGCCGCCCCGGAAGAGTACAGGTGACCTGGTTACTGAGAAGGTGGAGAAGGCTGAAATATTCAACAACTTTTTTACCTCAGACTTCACTGGCAACCACTCGAACTACACCACTCAAATCACAGCAGGTGTTAGCTGGGTCTGGGAAAGTGAAGAACCACCCAGGGTAGAAGCAGATCAGGTCCGGGAACACCTAGAGAACCTGGAGGTGCACAAGTCCATGGGACCTGATGAGATACATCGACAGGTCCTGAAGGAAGTGGAGGCTGAAGTTGCTAGGCCACTGGCCATTGTATTTGAAAAGTTGTGGCAGTCTGACGAAGTTCCCACACACTGGAAAAGGGAAAACGTAACTCCCATTTTTTAAAAGGGAAGCAAAGCTAAACCAGGGAACTACAGACCAGTCAGCCTTACCTCTGTGCCAGGTAAAATCATGGAACAGATTCTCCTGGCAGCTGTACTACGCCACATAAAAAATAATCAAGTTGTTGGTGACAGCCAGCATGGCTTCACTAGGGGTAAGTCGTGCCTGACTAATTTAGGGACCTTCTACGACAAAGCTACCGTGCTGGTTGACATGGGAAAAGCAACGGATGTCATTTTCCTGGACTTGTGCAAGGCATTTGGCACTGTCCCACATGACATCCTTGTCTCTACAATGGAGAGACATGGATTTGACAGATGGACCACTCTCTGGATAAAGAACTGGCTAGATGGTCGCAATCAAAGGGTTGTGGTCAATGGCTCAATGTCCACATGGAGACCAGTGACAAGTGGATTTCCTCAGGGGTCTGTTCTGGGTCCAGTGCTGTTCAACATCTTTGTCAGCAACATGGATGACGGCATTGAGTGCACCCTCAGTAAGTTTGCCGACGACACCAAGCTATGTGGTGCCGTGGAATCACTTGAGGGAAGAGATGTCATCAAAATGCAAGGTCCTTCACCTGAGTAGGACCAATTCTAGACACAGATACAAACTGGACACAGAGAAGGTTGAGAGTAGCCCTGAAGAGAAGGATTTCGGTGTGTTGATAGACGAGAAGCTCAACATGAGCTGGTAGTGCGCTCATGTAGCCCAGAAGGCCAATCGCATCCTGGGATGTATCAAGAGAAGTGTGGTCAGCAGGTCAAGAGAGGTCATTCTCCTCCTTTACTCTGCTCTTGTGAGACCCCACCTCAAATACTGCATCCAGTTTTGGTGCTCCCACCATAAGAGGGACGTAGATCTGTTGGAGCGTGTTCAGCAGAGGGCTGCAAAGATGATCCAGGGGCTGGAGCACCTCTGCTATGAGGACAGGCTGCGGGAGCTGGGATTTTTCAGTCTTGAAAAGAGGAGACTTCAGGGGGGACATAATAGCTGCCTTCCAGTACCTGAAGGGAACCTACAGGAAGGCTGGGGAGGGACTTTTTACAAGAGTGTCCACTGATAGGACAAGGGGAAATGGGTTTAAATTGAAGGAGAATAGATTTAGATTGGACCTTAGGAAGAAATTCTTCAGTACAAGGGTGGCAAGATTTTGGAATAAATTGCCCAGAGACATCGTGGCTGCCCCCTCCCTGGAGGTGTTCAAGGCCAAGTTGGACGGAGCCTTGAGTAGCCTGATCTAGTTGAGAGACGTCCCTGCCCATGACAGGGAGTTGGATTAGATGATCTTTAAGGTCCCTTCCAGCCTAGGCCATTCTATGATTCTATGCATGTTAACTGGTGTGCATGGGAGATGGGAAAGGGAGACTAGAATTTATGACACAGAATTGAAGAAAATAAACAATTTATTTTTAAGTAGCAATTAGGAAACCAGTTAAAAAATAAAATTATGAAAAAAAATAATTTCAACCAGAACAAAATTATGTTGTACACGAAACAGAAAACATGGGGATCCCTCTACATAAGGGGGATATTTTAAGGTTGGGAGAAATTCTGATCCTCTAATTAAAAATGATACCTTAGAACAGGAAAGGTTTCAGGTAACAGCCAAAAGTATTGACAAAACTATGACTTCTGTGAAGAATATTCAATAGTCTAGAGCTTCTCAGCCTGGGAAAGAGAACTCATAGGAAAACTATGACAGAGTTCTACAAGTTTGTAAGTGGTAAGATGAAAGTATATGAGCCATCTATTCACTATTTCTTCCAATACAAGAACTATAGGCCAGCAAATAATGGTCTGGGGTCAAAACAGATACGGTGGTGTTATTTTATGCAGTGAATAGCGGACCTCTTTATGCTTTGCAAAAGTTTTTGTCTATGCTGGGAGTTTAAATAAACTCGAAGAGAAGCTAGACAAATAGTTGGAAGAGAGACTCACTGTGGCTTTACAGACTAGAGAAAACAAATTTTAGGAAACAGAACAGAAAACAGTCAGAGGCTGAAAGAGTATTAAGATGAAACTATCAGACAAGTTTGTAATGTTATAATTTTTCTTGAGCATATATTTATGGTCACAGTTGGAAACAAAACTGGATGGATGAACAGTATGTCTGAACTACATCTTACATTTTAGTACTGTTATTTTCAATTCCTTCTTTGAATTACAGATGGAATAATTCATAATCTCTCATCATAGTGTCATAGGTACAGTCAGGATGCTCTCCTGAAGATAAACATTCTCGCTGAATTCTTGTCTCTGGACAACAACATGAACTGAGCAATAGAGAGAGAACGAGAATGTTGTAGGTCGGTAAAGACTGTATTTGAAAATTAAGAATTCTGAAGTCCCAATTCTGTTACCAAGATCTATTTTAAAATCATAGAATCATAGAAAGTATGGCTAGCAAGAAACCTGTTTACAGGGCCTTTCCATTTACTGTGCCACAGAAGAATCAGGAGCACCTTCCTTATTCTTAACAGATATTATCCCTAGTATTTCTCAAAATCTATGTATGAGTGAGGTTCCATAATGAATGTTCAATGTAAAATAGATAAATAACCCTAAAAATAAGAACCAGAATCCTCTTACTCCCTGTTCCAGAAATATACTCTACTGGTTAATTTACAGAACCTGTTCCATTCTTTTACCACATGACTTTTGAATAATTTTCTTTGACTGCAACTACCTTACTAGACATGACCCCACCTCTTTTTTACTTTTTGCTCTTTTCCTGAGTACAAGCTATGTGCAGTCACATAAAATTAACAGGATATTCAGAAACGCCAATTTCTAAGTCAGTGTTTGAAATTTGTAATCAGTCTAGTCAGAACCTTCCACACCATTCCTGTCATGTATAAAAAGGATACAATTGTAAATTCTCTCTGGAGTAAGCTGGATCTTACTCATGGGTGGATGTGTTCTGAGAGATTCCACTGGCTCAGAAGCAGTAGTGAGACACTGGTTACCCAGAGAATTTTTGCATATCCAGTCTCTGTAATTATTCAAAGTCAGGCTGGAGAGGACTTTGGGAAACCTGATTCAGTAGATATCATTGCCCACTGCAGGGGGCACTAACAACAGGTAAAATTTAAAGGTCACATCCAACCCAATCATTCTAGGTTACTATGATCCAGTGATTCTATTCCGTGGTCTGACTAGGGCTTTCCTAATTAACTGACACAGATGAGCCATAACACCAGGGAGAATCAGTGTTCATAGATCTTACTGAAATTTTACTCTTAAAAGGGGATAAATATTGGAGGTTTCTTATAGTAGAAAAAAGGTTGACTTATTCTTAAGTTAGAAGAGAGAAGTTAGTGTAGAAAATGGAGTGTTAAATCCAGACAGAAGGAAAAAGGAAGAAGAAAAGCATGAGGCCAGATAATGGAGGTGTAGAAAATACTTCCACTGCTCATAAAATAAAGAAGTATGTCTATGAATAATATGTTCCAAAATTGAGATTGCTACAGTTACCTGAGCTGGTCAGTGAAAGATAGATTGAGTATTTTTAAATTAACATGTGACTTCAGAGTCAGTTGCTGAATGTGAATAAAGTATTTCAAGAAGTGTTTTTTAGGCATCTTTATGTGAATTATTCATTATTTTATTAAGCTGTAAATTCTGACTACACATTCAGCTATGATATTCAGAACTTGAAACTCATGTCCTATTGCATTGCAAAAGTAGACTCAAGAAGAGAAAGAAAAACAAATATCACAAAACAACCATCTCTTTCCCAGAAGTACCTTTGTATGGGATATTTTTTCGGAGTTTCATTAAAGTCAGTCAGTAGTCCACCTCTGCAGAGGAAAAGAAAAATCCAGAGAGAAGAACACTGTGCTTTGAGTCAGCATTTTCATAAGACTGTGCATGGATTGCTTATGAGGCAGAGAGGTAAGAATTTTATAAGATTGTATATAAATATGCATCTAATATATATTTTTAATTATAATAATTCTGTCAATAATTTTTAAATAACAAATGTAGTTATGAGTGTCACAATCTACTTGAGGATATGTCAAGACAAGGAAAATATTGATAATCTATTAGTCAGCTTCCAGAAATATTGTTTGTTGAGTTCCCATTTAAGTTTTCTTAAAGATGCCCATGTAACTCAAAAATTAACTACAATTTATTTATAATCTCATATATTCATACTTCAGTTTAATTCTTATAACCTAAGGATGGTGGAAATATTTTTTATTTATCTGTAAGGCAGACTCAATATCATTCTGTTTCCAGTTCCTGCACTTGTGTCACAGCAAACCCAGGAAGTGCTACAGGCTTGGGAAGAGTGCCCTGGAGAGTTGCCTGACAGAAAAGGATCTTGGAGTGTTGGTCCACAACTGGCTGAACATCAGCCAACAGTGCACCCAGGTGGCCAAGAAGACCAAGAGGATCCCACAATTTTGTACAAATGCTGTGTTCTCAGCCCCTCATGTGTGACCAGAGCACTGGACCTCACTTGTAGATCCAAATCTGCAATTGATGCTTATTGTATTTTAGAGTGGGAAAACTGATAGGTTTTCTTGTAAATAATAATTGATCTAACTTAAAAAATTCTTACCTATTCAGATTTAGGAAATGGTATATCATATGTCATTGCAGATTATGCTTTACAATTCTTGCTTTACTAATTTCCCTCTGGCCAGTTTAAAATCTTTCCATTTTGCCCTTGAACATCTCATTCATAGAATTAGATAAGTAGCATGGAAACCTAGCACCCAGCTAAATAACCACTAAATAACAGGATATTTAGACATTGCAGTGTTGAACCTTAGAACTTCCTGCTTGCAGTTTTATGGTTTAATATGTAGTATTAATCAGATGTGTTATTAAATTAATTTGCAATCATCAGCAATATCATTTTCAATCAACTGTATCATTGCACTTAGCATAAATTGCAGGGTTTAAGTAGCAGGAGGCTACAGGGGTGACCTGTGGGGGAGTAGTCTGTGAACTTTCAAATGAGATTGACATCCCATTCCAGACATCTCTGAAACTGTTGTGAGTAGCCCACTATGCATCAAAACTTAGACCATCGGAGAAGCACACAGCACCCTTAATCAGACACATTTGAGAAAAAAATTGGAATCTGCTAGGTGCTGGAGATACACCATGTACTTGTGGAGGTGCTGCTGGAGAGACATCCGAAGCCAAAAGGGTCTCTAAAGGGACTAGGTTTATGGATGACCATGCTGGGTCAAGGACACACCTGAAGGACAGTGGCAACCTACTTGATTGAACCACAGTAGAGAGCAGCAGGGGAATACTTGCAGATGTAAAGATCAGTAGAAATAAGCAACTGACAGAAGTCATTACACACACAACCTCAGCCTTCTATGTCAGTCAATAGCTCTTTTATTCCCCTATCAAAGATTCAAAAGTGATGATGCATTGGCCTTCTCAAAACTGCATGCCACGGTACTTAGTAGGAAGTAAAAATTTCTAATTCAATCCCAAGTACCCCGTCAGGATACCTGTTTCTCAGATAACTCAATTTTCTTATTGTTTTATGGGTCATGAAGAACATGAACAAACTAAGTGTACACAGAAAATCTGTGTCCTCCACGTGACTGTGAAATTCCTGGTTTTTTGTTTTATTCTCATTCATATGTTTTGTGCATTTATCATGATATTAAAAAGATTTGTTTCATCTGTGCATATGTACCAATTACATACATTGTAGCAGCAAAATATTAAGACAAATTTACCTTCTAAATATATGAGAATAAAAAACTCCCTCTATTTCCTACTACAAATTGCTTCCCAAAAATGTTTTAAATATGTACAATCCTTAGGGAAACAAGAGTGGTGGTGATTAGATAGTCAAATTTTGTGGCAACATGTTTTTCCACAAATAGTATGTCTGAACGGTAGGCCCAAGTTCAAAAAAGTGTACATTCTGGGTTTGAGTGGAATAAACAACTGTGATAAACTCCTGAAGAGTCTGTCTGATTTTTGTGCTCAAATTTTATTTATACAGATTTTCAGCTTTACTGAATTAAAACTGAATTACCATCTTTCTATAAATATCATATCCTCAATGACACAGCTGTATGTAAGGAAACTTGGACTGGTGGGGAAAATTTATTATTTATTGAAATATATTTTTCAAAGGATGCAAAAATGTGATATCTGCCAAATTAAAATACAACACAGTAAAATTCACTAAAACATGTGTTTCCTTTTTTTTTGTTTTGTTTTGGTTTCTTTTCCATTATGCAGTGATCATTGTTAGTATCTTTAAGTCAAACTACATCTTTTTATGGAGTGTTACCATATACTATTGAAACTCGCTTTGTGAAATATTTGGAGATATGTAAGACAGCAAAACCTGTCCACTTCTCATGGAAGTTAAGTACATGGAAGTACTTACAGATTTGCCATATTCCAGTTTTGTTCAGAAGTTCATATTGTATGAATACCAGATGTTCTCATACTGATGGTTCAGAAGAGGATATTCAGGAAAGGAGAGGAAGGCAAGTAGTCAGGAAATACAACTTTTGTTTGGGGAATGAAAGAAGCCCAAAAAATCCTTTCAATATTTACATCTGCTCTACTTTAATTCTAGTAGACATATAAAGTATGCAATATTGATTTTCAGACAGCTGCAACAGAGTACGAGTGGGTTAAAAAAAAATGACTGTAATTGAGTGTTCAGGAGAAAAATATTAGATTAGTAAGGAATGTTTTATCTTTCCCATCTCTTCTAATCATGTACAAAAGCAAGCTGAGCTGAGGAGCAAAATATGTTCTTGTTGATACATCAGTAACGTGGGTAAATCCGGAATAAACCTTTTAAAGGAAGTTTGAACAAGTGAGCTGATGTTGAAGATGTCTTGGTTCATCATTAGAAATTGAAGGGTTGCACTTTGGGTGGGGGAATTCATTCAGAGAATTAGTGTAGGCAGAAGAATGGAGTAACTGATGGGAACAGGAAGAGATATTTGCATTTTTCCTGTGGTTAGGGACCTCTCCCAGTCTCCACCAGCCTTCAAAGAGATCAGCCATGCTCTCAGCACCTTTGCCACTCAGGTCCATGAAACAGAAAAATATCAGAGTGGAACATAGCTTCATACATAAGTATTTTAGAAAATAATATTAACATTCTAACAAACAAAATAACAATAATAATCATGGTGAAACATAGAAATATTGGTTGCATTAATGCAGTAAAAATCACATGATAATATTTTTATGGTTAATTCTATGTCTGTGGCCATCATTTCCCTGCTTCCTCATTGGAAGTTATTTACAAAAGTCAATTCATGCCATATTTGATTCTCTTCTTTCTGCTAAGATACTGTGAATTGCTAGAGCAAAGAGATGCAGGCAGAAGCAGAGAACTTAGTATTTTAACATCATCTGAATCTCTCATCATGTGATGGATTTTTCTTTAATCTGTTTTATTTTCTGCTGCAATAGCTTCTTATGTTTTAACTTCATTCACTCTCTCTCCAGATTAAATTCTAATAAGAAATTACAGCTCAAAGCACTGCAATTTATTTTTTTTAAAAATTGAAGATGTTTTCAAGAGATTGCATGCATTCATGTAATGAAAGAAAAACTCATTCTTTGGAAAATATATATTTCATGCATCTGAAGTTCAATATGAAATATAATCAGAACGTTAAGATTTCAAGGTCAATTGGTTAGTTTATTATTAAAAGCAAGTAACAACACTTAATGTAAGGAACATACATATTTTTCTTTGAGAAAAAAAATCCATAATGCTTATCTTATATCAGAGATCTATCACAAAAGTCTAAAGGATAATCATTTATATCCTCACTTCCATGTCAGTGTATTGAAGCTATGTCACTCAAACTCATAAGTTGTAAAGGATCATAGAATGGCATAGGCTACAAGGGACCTTAGAGATCATCTAGTCTAACCTCCCTGTCATGGGCAGGGACGCCTCTTAACTAGATCAGGCTACTCAAGGCTCCGTCCAACTGGGCCTTGAACACCTTCAGAGATCAGGCGGCCACAACATCTCTGGGCAATTTATTCCAAAGTCTTGTCACCCTTGTACTGAAGAATTTCTTCCCAAGGTCCAATCTAAATCTATTCTCCTTCAATTTAAACCCATTTCCCCTTGTCCTATCAGTGGACACTCCTGTAAAAAGTCCCTCCCCAGCCTTCCTGTAGGTTCCCTTCAGGTATTGGAAGGCAGCTATTAGGTCTCCCCGAAGTCTTCTCTTCTCCATACTGAACAATCTCAGCTCCCGCAGCCTGTCCTCGTAGCTGAGGTGCTCCAGCCCCTGGATCATCTCTGCGGCCCTCCTCTGAACACACTCCAGCAGATCCACCTCCCTCTTATGGTGAGGGCACCAGAACTGGA
>NW_009699574.1:0-15036 GCF_000703405.1 Apaloderma vittatum
TTTTTTTAATTTTAATTATTTTTATTTGATTACCTATATCGTATAGTCCAGTGTATTTAGGACGCTGTAGGATCTATTCATTGAGGAGTGCAGAACACATCGCATCTTCCTGTAGGACCACAAGAGAGACATCCCTGGATCACCAATATTGTACAAATGTGTGAAATACAGGCAATGATATTCCCAGCTCTTAGCTAAAGCAAGGGACAAAGCCTCCTTTGGCTTAGCATGGGCTCATCGCAAGCAAACTGAAAGACTTCACAGCAGAAAAAGATATTTAAAGCTTTGCTCTCAGGTAGAGGGTTAAATGCTTGTTGTGCTGGCCTGGAACATCTCAGCAGGTTGGTGTCCTGCACCTCGTGTACCTCCCTCCCTGCCCCTCGTGTACCTCCCTCCTGCACCTCCTGCCCCCCCTGCACCGGGGAGCCCCAACCACAACGGTCCCGTCACCAGCCACCTCTTAATAAACTATTCAGCTACATGACAAAAATAAACCAAGGCAGCCGCCTCCCTCAAAGATGGCCGAGGAAATGCTTAAAAATTCACACTGGGGTCTCATGTTTTATTTTTACTGAGAAGCAAGGGATTGTGGCACCCGAGGAGATCAGTGGGGAAGCCGATGGGGCAGCACCCGCCTCTTCAAAAGCAGGTGAAGCCCCCTAGTAAAGCCCCATCCAGCTCGTCTAGGGTGGCACGGAAAGGGCATGGGTGCACCGATCGCCCGGCGGGCTGCAGGAAGGGGTTTGATCACCCTTATCATTATCCAGGCTTCCAGGGCTACGTGTTTTAATAACAGTCGTAAAATTATCCAGGCTGCTCTGCAACCCAGCCGCAGCGTTTGTTCCAGTGACCCCCCGTGGTAGTGAATTGGGCAGATTGACTACGTATTGTATGAAGAAGGATTTCGTTTTGTTTGTTCACAAAGCATTGCCCTTTAATTTAATCATATGTCCCTTTGCTCATGTACAGTTGGCTGTACTCTACCCGCTTCCCCCCTCCCCCTTTTTATTTTTGTACAATCTGGACATCTCCCACCATTCCAGTGCTAGCTGTAATTATTTCTCTTAATTCAGTTATTAAAAAAAAAAAAATATGCCTGCTTGTGGCAGAAGCATTGCGGATCTTTAGTAAAATTGATACAAATATTTTATTAGGATAATTAGCAACGATCAGCACAGGCTTGTTCGGGAGAGCATTTGAGAAACTGAACGGGGCTGAAATTTGAAACAGATGCAAGGCATATTCATAAATAAAACCAGACCAAGTCAAACTGTGGCCTGCATAATAAGACATCACTCACTCTGTTTGCTATATATTTGCAGACATGTTGTTAGCTGCATTTATTACAAAAGTTAGGTGCTTATTTGGAAGCTTTCACTTCTGCGAGCTTGTGATACTTTCTGTAAAACAAGAACCATAAATCATTGTGCGCCGGTTTGAAAACCGTGTACCTCCAGATAACTTGCACTTGTCATTAGATTGTCTAAACCAGAGGATTAGCCAAAATACAGATGGAGAGGAAACACAGACTGTTTACGTCGAGAATCTTGGACGAGAGCCCAAGGAAATTACAATCGATATGGATATAGCATTTCTGAAGAGTTATGTAGCAAAAAGTGCAAGAAAATACTCTGACAGAGAAAATAAATAAAGCTGACAGAGGTTTAATTCTCTAGATCCTGTACCGGGGATAAAAATTAGGAACATTAAGCCATTAAATCATTTCAGCAGTACTTTAAACAATAGGGGCAGACTTGCATGTTATTGCACAAGTTTGGAGCCGTCTGCTTTGTAGACTAGATAAATATCCAGCATTGTAACTTTAACACTTTTTGCACTTCCCATACACCGTGTGACCTATTTCCCAGTCCTTTCTCATGTGGGACGGGTTTTAAATAAAATAGAAATTCCTCTTGCTTCTTACAGATTGGAGTTGATTAAATATTCTACTGATAAAGGGTAAGCAAATGTCAGATTCAATATAATAAAAAGAGAAATGAGAGTTCATACAAGCAGCAAAGCAAACAATCCATTTTCATACTTTATTAGAAACATTTATTGCCATAATGACTGCATTATACTAAGCAAGCAGGTGGAAAGGTGCTCTGTGCAAGATATTCTCAAATATCTTTATTTTGAGGATTTTATATCTCCAATATTTAGACAGATGTTTTATTCCCTATAATATAGTCAGAGTATGAAATGCTGTAATTTCAGTTACTACATAAGGATCAAAATTGTACTTGAAGATCACGGCCTGTCATTGTGATTTCGACAATAATGGTAGACCATTAAATGCTCAATTTTTCTGCTTCGACTTTATATTCCCAATGGTGAGTTGCTTTAGCTATAGATGGCAGAGCTCCGCGCGCGCCGGCGAACGCTCTGCCCAAATCTGCGGAACGCATTGCGAGCGCTCCCCTCGGTTATTTCGCTCCCTCCCCGGTTTTATAGACGCGCTGGTCTGATCCCGGGGCCTGAATGGGAGCGACAGCGATAGCCCGTTTGTCCTTCTGCCGCTATCAAACAGCTGGCACTCGTTATCTTAACCAACAGTGGGAACTGTAATTAAGCGGATCTGCCTTCAGTAAGACACTGGTGCCACCAGCACTCGCCTTTGTAACAAGGATGGTCGCTTGTCTCAGAGCTTTGACTTTCTCTTAATTTACCGAATCAGGATGCCCGGTCAGCAAATAATTTAACAAAAGATTTCATTATTACCCTTCATTTGATTTAAGGAAGAATTTAACCTATGTTCAGCGCTCAGGGCCCAGGCTTGCATTCCTCCTGCAGCCAAACTTCCTACAAAAGGCAATGTAAGTAACACCAGACTCACTTCACTCTTAGGATTTTCATTATTATTATTTTATGTCCAACGGGTTTTATTTTCAAGGGTTCTTCTACTTGGCAACGAATTTTGAAATACGTGTCAGTTTGAGTTCAGGATAAAAAAAAAAATTAAAAAAAAGGAAAACCCTGACATATTAACCAGGAAAATTTACTACTGAGTCTCTCCTTTTTATTAACAAAGATCATTAAGACATCAGTTTTTCTTTTACTGGCAGCATTCCACAGCCAGAGTATTCACAATGTCTAGGACACTTTCATTTTGTAATCTGGAGGATACAGTATATTAATTTTCAGGATTTATCACAAGAAAAGTGAAGTCATACTAAGTACAGTAGGTGTAACTAACTTTCATGTCAAAAAAGCTGTAAAGAGTGCCAGAAGCTCTGCTGGGCTAATAATAAGCTAAAAGGATATAAACTTGATTAGTCTCACTTAAGAAGCAAGAAGATAAAATAAGCTTGAAAAGGCCTTTGCTCTTCCTTCAACTTCAGCGGGTTGAAGAGAATCACGAAGCTTATCACCATGAGATACTCGCTATAATGCCGGTATAGTTATTAGTTATATGTTAATTTATACGGTACTGCACCCATCTGCAGCCACACCAGCAGAATTTGTAATTCTGTCCAAAGCGCCGAAATCTTTGCAGCATCTCAGTGCTGTCACACCGTGTCACATTCCCTTAAGTGCACCTTGCGCAGTGATATAAAGCCTCCTTATTAAAAATTTCCAGCTACTACAGGAAAATTGTTCCCCAAATGGAGGAACGTGAATGTCCTTTCCCTGCTCTTGAAGGCTGAGGACGTGCTGGTTCTATGTGTCCTCTGTGGTCTCCACTCCTGGGACAGGGGCTTGGAGGGTCTTTGTTGCCCTCTGACTTTGCAGAGGTCCTGGGGACATCTAAAACGGGACCTGGGGCTGGGAAAATGCCTCAAATCCACCAGTGCCATGGTGTCTTTGCACCTACCACAGCACCCAGCCCCTTCAGTAAAACCAGCTTTGGACTGTGCACGGGTCAAAATTGCAGCAAATTGGGTCCATCTCCAGAGGGTAAAGCAATAGGGAGACTGCAAGTTTGTTGTAACTGCACTTTTCTAATGGCAAAATGCACAAAAATCCACATATTGACAATCAGATTTTAGTAAACTGTAATCACACACCGGTCTTACATTTACCCCTTATGCTTGTGGAATATTCTTTGTGTACTTTTTCCAAAAGTCTTTGAACTCGAGCAACAAAATTATGTCTGGAGCATGTGGCTCCAACAATTGCTTATATTTCCACACCCTCATACTTGTTTTAATCCTTGAGTTAAGGAATAATAATTTTTAGTGTTTTTTATTAACACTGTGTTTTCACTGTCCTCACTTAACCTTTGCTCCCCAAAAAACCTATTGCTTCTCGATGTCGGTGATGGCTCCCAGTCAGCCAGCTCCTTTCTCATCACTTTCCCAGAAATCACAAGTCTCATTTACCCTCAGGTAATCAGCAGTAACTTGACTGAAAAAAATGACTTCTGGTCATTCAAGAAGAAAATGAGCCCGAGCCCAGGGAAGGGGACATTGACCGGGGTTTGGGCACAAGGAGAAATAAGTTGGGCAAAGGCTTTCTGTCACCGAGCCTTTCCCCGAGCAAGCACGTCATGGTGGGAGCAATATCCTAATGAAGAAAAACAGCATATTATCAAATGTAAATTGTAGTTAATGGTGCATATGGTTCTGCACGCTGATATTGATTATTACAGATTAAGATAAGTTTCGGGATGGAATATAGCTGGTGTAGGTGGCGACATCTGCAAATCGGGATTCTCCATCAGGCACCGCGTCGGCGTGACATCGCGTGTGCTGCCAGGGTGTGTGGAAGAGGCACCAGAAAGGAGGAAATGGGAACAGGAGCAGGAAACACTTACAAAAGGGATGGAAGGGGGGAAGGAGAACGGAATGAGGCTGAGGATGGGAGGGAAAGGAGCAACAAATACGGGAGGTGATGGGGGAAAGCAGAGAAAAGCAGACAGAGGTGGCAGAGGCCAGTGCTGGCGTGAGCTGCAATCTGTGTGTAACAGATGTGTTTTTCTTTAAAAAATGGAAAATATATCTGAAATCATCAAAACAGTGTTATTAAGAAAGGTTCCATCTCAGAAATCACCAAGTCATGGGGTGTCCCAGGGAAGGCAAAGAGAAGGGCACGTGCCTGCAAGTCTTGCACAGGCAGGCTGATGAGTTTGGGGGGGCCAGAAATTCAGTGCTGTTCAAAGTTACAGGCACAAATGCAAGACAGAAAATATTTCCTCCTCCCTCCCATCCCTCTTGTTATAACCTTCTCTATCATGTTATATCCAATTATTACATGTATATTTTTGCTTGAAAGATATAGTGCTGCTGGTGTCTTTTAAGGCATGATTTGTAGAATAAGCCAAAGATCTAGGTTTTGAAGGATATTTGGTTTTATTTCCTGGTTTTGGCAAGAATGTAGAAATTATGTTTGTATAATAAATTACTCACTGCATAAACCGCAAGACTTGAAAATATTGCAAGAACGGCGGATCTTGACCATTGCCAGAGGAAATTAATTTCAATAAAACAATATACAGAGTCCAAAGTTTTGGGCGTTTCTCTATGCAGATAAAGATGCTAAAACAGGCTAAAAAAGCTTTCCTCTAGGTATTAATTTTAACACAACCATCAACATCTTTTTTCCCACAGCCCAACTCACAGGTGGCTCTAACTCTGAATCCAGCCTCTCTCTGCAACCAGAGGGACCAGCCCATGACATCTAACCACCAGGACCCTCAAACGGGTTCGGTCTGATCCAATTTTCAAACTGCCCAATACAGGGATGAAGAGAACAATGGCTGTAGCTCCTACTTGTAGTTTACAAGGGAGGAATAAGGTTGTAGCACTTGCTCCAAGGTGTGGGTGGTGCATGCCAGGAAAAAGCTGTGACTTCTTCATCCAGAAACTTCCTAGGAAAACACAGAACCCTACAAGCTCAAGTTTCCAGATGCCAGAGACACGAAAGTTATAATAGTTGTCACGATCTGGATATTTTGCCAAGCAGTGGTGTGCATATTTTCACAGCCCTCTCACCACCCAGATTGATGTACCTTTGAAATTCAAACGCTCTTCTGCTGCATGGACGTTGGAGGAAGAAACGCTTAGTCAACACCACCACGTGGCTTGTAAAGCCTTTTTTTTTGAGGTCGACTTGGTCCTATTTTGTCAGGAAAACAAAGTAGGTCAGCTGAAGGAAGAGTAAGTCCCTATTCCAGAGAGCTGGAATATCTCAGCTTTAAAAAAATACAGTGTAGAAAGCTCCTAGATTTGTCTGGATCTCCTGAAAACACCATTTGGGGATGCCATGGAGAGGAGCCAAACCCAAGTGACCCTCAAAGCTTTGGAAACCGAGTCATGATGTGGCCTTTGGTGACCGAGCCCTGATAGACCGCTCCCTAACTGTCCCCAACATATCATCATGATTTAAGCACCAAAACTCAGCCACGTAATTAGCAGAAGAAACTGAGGGTTTCTGCTGTAAGGCTGTGATTAAATTAGCCATTTATGGATTTCTGAAAGAAAGGCGACTAAAATGTTTTATAGTGTAGTTAAAAGAACCAGTGAATGATTCCCTCATGTTGAACATTTCCTAATGTCAGAAGCAGGGTGGATGACACAGAAATCATAAATCCAATTGAGAAGTGTTAAAAATCACTTTAGTCTGCCAACTTACTAGAAATTCAATAAAATGGGATGGGAGAATTTATCTGTGTATGTGCAATAACTATGTGTGAAATTAAACCAGCGGAGGTGTCCGCGTGCAATGCGCGTGCGACAGGGTGAGGTTCCCCATCACCCACGTACTGCAAACGGAAAAGAGATGCAGGAAACCCATCCCAGATGGCTGATTTGACGAACTGAGAGGGGACAGGGTGGGCTGTCAGGACAGGGGCTGGGTTTTTTGGGGCCAGTTCTGCTCCCTGGCTGGTGGTCCCCTTGCATTGGCACTCTGGGGCTGGTCCCAGTGCTCCTGGTGAGGTTGCTGTTTGGTTTTACCATGTTTCATTTTTATTTCACTCATCCTGTTTAACGTATATTACCTCAGTTTTTGCCTGCATGGAGTGGGACTTTCAAGAGGCACGAGTTGAGAAAACAGGGCTTTGTTTCCCAGCCGAATTCCCTCCGAGTACGCTCCTCCGGTGTCTGCCTCGGCTTCCAGCTCCATCATCACATCCAACAGAGCCTGGGGCAAAGCTGGAGAAAAACACCCAGTGCATTCAATTTACAAACAGAAATAAACACCTTTTCGGCAGATTCTACATAATCACTAAACAAAACCAGAGGAGAGAAAAAGAGGGGAAAAAAAACCCCCAGCAACAAAACCCAACAACCTGCTGTCAACAGGACGTTTTTTATGTAGTTGGTGCACAGCGATGACCCTTTATTTTCTCGAGGAAATAACGCCATTAAGGAAAGATGTCAAGCACTGGGAGTCGTTGCAGTCTCCTCTCTTGTTTGCTAAGGAGCTGGGGGTTTGGCTGCTGTGCAGGAGATCACCTGGCCGTGCTCTCCCCCAGTGAGCCCCCCACACCAACACCATTTCACTCCGGCCACCCAGACGCCCAACTTCATTGAGCAGAGCGAGTTAAAATGAATCAGATATGAAAATGTCTGAAGTAATAAATTAACACACAGCAGGGGAGGTGATAGCTTAATCCTTTCCAGCCCAAACAGTACCTGCCACCCATTACTGCTATAGGAGGTGGGACACCGTCGCGGTACTGGAGCGAAAATGATCATTCCCAACTGGTTTCAGGCACGGCAATAGTTCTGTAATGAGATTCTGGGAGGGAACCTGTGCAGGGTTTTATGGTGTTTATACGCTGAATCCAGGTTAACCTGACAGTGTGTTTCCTTGGGATTCCTTGGTTTTGATTAGCCTACAAAGTGGGTATTTTAAGTTTCAGCAGAACTTTATTATTTTAAGTCTTCGTTGGGCATCTGATAACCGTTCAGCATTCACGTAAAGGCTAATAGTATATAGCTAACACAAAACATTACCATCTTGATCCAATATATTTATTTAAGGAGTGATTAAACAAATAAGAAAAAAATCAATATTAACAGTCGGCATCTAACAGTAAGCATTTTTATAGTAATTTAATATTTAGCATGAAGAACTGTAATGCCTATCTGAAACTATTATACTGAAAGTTTCAAAATACTTGTTTTTTTAATATAACTGGCGTACATTTCTGCAATACTTTCTTCCAGGGAAATAGCACCAGCCTGGTTTTTAGTGTTGATGGCAGATAAACAAAAATGTTGTTGCCAAGAACTTTATTGCAAAATTGAATGTCCTGGGAAACATATTTGATTTGCCGCTTTCCCTAGCACTACAGCAAGCTTTCCTTTCAGGTACACCCAGGTAAACTTACACTGACTTGAGGTTCTGCTAGAAGGCTGGATTTTCTTAGTTTCTGCTGCATATATATTAAAACTAAAGAAACGTATAAGCTTATGGACAAATTGAGAGAGCACTTAGATACTTCTTTCTCCTTCCCCTTCTTGGCTGAAATTTGGAAATACGAGCACTAGATGAAAAGAAAGAATTTGGAATTTGAGCACGCTTCATGCAGTCCAATGGTGCAACACAAATTTTTCCATGAAAACAACCAGCCACATGTGATGCCACTATCTTCTGTCTCCTTCAGAAGGACAATAAATAATTACAGTATGAAGTACAGAAACTTATAATGTTCATACTCTGTGGATCAGCTGATAGCATTGGTCACCAAATTCATTGCAAGCAGCCACAGCCTGCCCATAGTACATTGGTCTGGGGAGAAATGGATTCAGCTCTAGTGCCCAAATAAATACAACATGAACCCCTGGCAGGGGCTGAAATATCAGGTTGCAACTTTATTTTATGTGAGACAACCATAACTACATGCATGCCGGTCCTCCTGTATGTGTGTGGCGTTGATAACTCACAGGTTGTGCAACTTGGAATAGTTCCAGAGGCATTTAGGGGCAAGAAGTGAGGATACGTAGCCTAACAGATCTGCAGATGTTGGTAGTGTTCCTAAAGCTCAAGTTCCACCAGGGCATGGGCTTCTCATGGCTGGTTCTTGCTGATGACGCAAGGCCAACCCTGCCCGTTACTTTCACCACTGAGGGCAGCACCATGGTTCAGCTGACTCTTGCTCCCCTAGGAATTTCTTTAAAATTAAGTGGTAGCACTATCTGAAGTGTCTCCAGCTCTCAAATGTTAAGGAAAAATGGGGAAATATGATCATTTTGGCCAGCCAGGGAGGGGTGAGTGCTGGTGCAGCCGTGTGCAGGCAGCCCCGACCCGACTCCGGCAGGGCACGCCGCTATGAAAGCGCAATTCATCTCTCAGTGATGGACACTTTAGAGCAGTGTTTTTCGAGTGTTTAAAGTTGAAAGAGCATCTAACCCTTTTGAAGAAAACCTACAGATCACCTTGGAAAGTGTCATCACAACTGCCTGCCTCTGCAATCCAGGGCCAAAACTTTGTGTGCTCCCTCTTCAAGGATTTCTGAGGGAACGTGGGCACGTTTGGTCACCCCAAGCAGCGTCCTGGGTCACTTCTCAGTGTCATGGGACTCACTGGAGAAAATAAAAGTAGGTTACAGTATTGAAAAAAATTACGTATGTCCATATTTATACCTAACAAAATCTCAGGCATAACAGGCTTGATTCCTCACTTCTCTGTAGCATGTACACAGTTGTTCACACTTGCAAAAATCCAGAACAAACTCGACACTAATGCTACCTCTCTGACAAGGTAGTTTTATATACTCAATTACCACTGCATTATCTTTCATCTCTACTATATGTGAAAACAGTAAGAACCAAATATATTTCACTTACGGTTCCCTCATTCAGAAGAGTTTGCTTTTGTCTTCCTTTACCCTATTCACTGACAGCAAACTTCATGAATTAACTGGCTTGTGGTATAACTCATGCATGGAAATCCAATATAACCTCTTGGCTATAAGCAGTAACACTTCGCTTATTGTACGTTAAAAGAATTTTTACTAGTTAATTAAGATTTGTTTGCTTAATTTTTTCAGGCAGTTCGGGATGTTGCTGTTCTGTCATCTGGCTGGGAAAAATTGTGATGTATACGCTGTATAAAAGTGCCAAAAAAAGAAATGTTAGACTGCAGTGTCTGCAGTAGTAAATCTTTTTTTTTCTTTTTTTTTTTTCTTGTGCGTGTGTAATCCTAACTTCATATTTCCATTGAATTGTTCCTCTCGAGCTGTGCAGACAGTTGAAGTATTTGAGCGCGGTCACACACGCGCTTTGGCGCTGCGAAGAGCCTGAAGTTAGCAATCCGGAGGCACAGTGTGTGCTGCTGGCACTCCTCGGGCTGCAAAATATTACTGCACACCTTATATAGTGCTTGCTTTCGAAATTTCCTTTGCACTTTGTTTACTATATATTCCAATAGTGTAATATTAAACAAAAACAGTGTGTCCTGTGCCAGGATGATTGATTACTACACCGTGGCAAGGTCACCTCCTAGGAACAGGCTGAGTGCAGTAAGGGCTGTCTGACTCATACAGTTAACACTATATCCGCATTGTATGAATGTCACCAGCAATCCAGTGATTTATTGCTTGGAAGGCTCTGTTCAATTTTTTCTGCCTGACCAAATTGCACATTTTCTAGAAAAAGAAGCAAAAATATTTCAGCACACGGATTACCCCAAGTCCTCATTTCTCCCACTAGGTTCAACGAGTCTTTTCAAAGATGCTGATCATCAAAACCTCATATTTTTCATTTTTTTTTCCACCCTCTTCTGCTAGATATTTGGCAAAAATGATTATTACACTAATGAAAAGGTGCAGCAGAAGATTAAGGTTTTTTTAAATCAGATTTCGGTAACATCTGTGGGCCAGGAATAAGGGCAGCTGTATGTTCTGTTTCTTAATTTTAGTAAGATTTACTCTGGGTATAAAATGTTAGCCTCAGGCAAAATTTAACTGGCTTAAAAGAAAAGAAATGATAGTCTTACAGAAACTACCTAACTCAAACTGTTTGAAAACACTGACTGAGATTAATCCCTTTTGCTCTAAGAAATTCCTGCTTTCTGACAAAGAAGATATAATTATAGATTGAGAGAAATGACTTTCAAAATTAACGTTCCAGCAGACCCCAACATAATAGATACATTCATTCCTGGTGTATCTGCATGGAAATCAAAGGAGATACACCATGTCTGAATCCCAGCTTTTATTTTTAGACGTAGAGCCCGTTTGCGGCACGCTGGCTCACTCACACCCTGTGCCCAGAGGGAGCCACCGGGGCTCTCCAAACCTGAGTCCAACAAGGAGATCATCTGTGTACCTAAAAATCCAGGCAGGTGGAGTAGAGCTGGGTGTTGAAGTGTTTTCAAAAATTGCCTTTTGCTTGTAGGCATCTGCATCTTTAGGTGTCGTTTCCGTACCTTTAAATACAGGGTTTTTTTATTTTTTTCCATTCTATGCGCCCCTTAGAACCTTAGACCTCAGTCCTCACAAGAATAAAGAAAAAAAAGAAAGAAAGACCAATGGAAAATACGGGGATAATATAGCCCTTTATCTCAAAACACAATAAAAATACTTAGGTAATGTATCTTAACAAACACTACATAACGCACCAATTAATGCTGCATCTGGCGAACTGTATCTGACACAAGAACTGAGATATATCATCTCTCTTGAACCCATTACAATCATTCTGTTTTTTCAATTATGACAATAAGCAGATCTGTGCAATGAAACTCCCATTACCTACCTGCCCTTCAAAGATCTCTCTGAACATCAGCTCAGAGATCACAATTTAGGAAGCAACGACTGGAACCATCTCGAGACGTTACAGAGTGTCTTTCGGCTCCTTTAGTGCAGTTTTAATGCCAGGACCAACATTTCCCCCAGCAGTCTTCTCCTGCTCTTGTTTATACCTATGGGCTAATTAAGTATTTTAATTTCAAATGGAAAAGAAAATTAATTTGGGGTGAGAGTGAGCAAGGATCTAAGCACAGACGGGTATGCCATACCTTTGGTCCATTAAGTCCAAAAATGTTCCGGCTCAGCAAGGACAAATTCATTGATTCAGCTCACTCCAATGAAAGAAACGGAAGAAAGAGCAATGGAACGAGGGAAAAGTCAGCTGCAGGAGCTCATCCAGCCCAAAATGCCCACAGCAGAGCGGGGATCGCAGAGCCACCACACCGCAGCGCTGCCAGGAGCTAATTCTGCAGCAGCTCCATTACCACCTGCACGTGACTCAAGTCATACTTCATCTTCTAATTGATATCTGCCATTGCCTCATAACTAACGATGACTAATGGCAATATCTAGAAAGACAAATAAAAGCTAATGCAAAACCATACTGTGGCGCAGTTCCCTTTAGGAAAGCTCTCGGGCCATTAAGAAGCAATTCGAGGCGGAGATTGATGTGCCCTGGGGGTTGCTCCCAGGGACTCGATACTTCTCCGAAACCCCTGGGACCACGGGCACCTCACCCCCCTCACCGCTCCTGAGCAGGACACGCTCTCCCAAACCTCCCTGGTCGTGCTGTTGAGTGTCACACCAGAGGTCACAGCGCCTCGCTGGCTTGGCCAAAGGCAAATGCAACCCAAGACACCCAACTGCACCGAGGCGCATCCACCACCACCAGCATCCCGCACCGATGGCACCTTGCATTCATGCAGTGGGGTTTTTTTGCTATTTCAGCTACCAAATCCTCGCCACAGTGGCTCTTTGGGTGTAAAATATGGAGGAATTTAATCCCCAAGAGCTACAGGCAGACAAGGACAATAAACACGGCTCATTTTCAACAGGTAGCACCATGTACACACAAAACCAGGCTCAATTTATAACCACGTAATGGCTTGATTAAAGATGCTGATTTTTCATGAGAGTCATCTATACCATTCTGGAAAAGTTATACTCTTTTAATTACAAAGTTTATGTCACCCAGTGCAATTTTAATGTAATGAAACATTAAACTGGACCTTGCGCTTGATGTAAGATAAAATTATTCATTGAATATTAGACCACTAGGCCACCTACTGTTCTTTTACAAATGGTTGAACTATCACGGGGTTACAGAACTTAACATGTAAATTGCAGCAGAAGTTATAATTTCTGTTGCAAATCCCAAAAGACTCTCATTTAAGTCAAATATATGAGTGAAATTTTGCCTCTGTGCCGCAATAATGCAGGGAAAATGACCAAAATCTGAACATATCTAAAGTAATTATTAACCCAATAATAATGCACTTTTAGTTATTTAATCAAGAGCCTTAAAAATTATTAATGGCAAGTTCTTCTTATAAAAATGGAGTTTTAAACACTGGCATTTAATTTTAGGGATAACAATACTTGATCTAGCCCATTAGTGAGATCTTTTGTAAAGCCATGCAGTCTGCACGTTTCAGAGCCATTCCCGCTCGTCTTTGAGATCATTACTCTCACAGAAGCGAGAACAGCTTTGCAAAATAATCTTTCTTAAAGTGAATTTAATATTTAACTCCACACTGAAAACCTTGAGTAAGTTCAGTTAGATTAAAAAAAAAAATAATAATTAAAAAAATCAGGGATGGAAATCCCCACCTAGAGCAGATTTGAATGGGTCCTGCTCAGAGGCCCGTTGAATTCCACCGGATCCTTTCCCTTAATCCCCAAAGCCTTTGGATCGGGTGTATAAATAGGAGAGGGCAGTTGCAGGGAAATTACTCGCAGCGCCTGAGCTTGCCTCCCAGCCGCCACCGAAGAGGAATCTGAGCAGTGACTGTGCATCACCCTGAATCTGTAATAATAGCACCTTTCCTGTCACTCTTTGTCCCTTCATTTTCAAACGCGATTGGGTCAGGAGCAGGCAATTTGCATTTTTATATAATCTTTGCTCAGGTGATTCAGCCGCTCTGACGTTTTAGCATTTCGTGCGCGGCTCCGGGTTTCACCTTCCCTCCCCGTGCATTTCCATATGATGGGGTTCTGCCATCCTCGCAGCTGATACAGATCTATTTAGCTTCTCCCCCTTTGCCATACCTGCAGCCTGTAGCAGGTTGTCAGGGAATGAATTTTCATTTTCTCCCCCGTGAGTCCATCACGTGGCTGTCACCAGAATTTGCTCTGTCTGAACTCCTCCATCCCCCTGATTTATGGCTGGTTGATGAGAGGTTGGAGGGCTCTCGGTGTAGCAATAATCTGCACCCTGGTCCGGCACCCATCTAAAGTTAGGATTTCCGATGTAAATATTTAGTCCCCGTGGCACAGCAATCATTTACAAAATTATTAAATAACGTTTTCCTCGGGCCGAACACCTTTGGGATGTTTTTCTAGGTCAATATTCATCAGCAGACCCCAAATGTAAAGGTTAAGTGCACATTTCCTCTGCCAAATAAGAATGAATTTCAAACCTGATTGATTCTGGTCATGGAAACCGTAAATACTTACTCCAAATGGTAGATAGGTTACTAAGTCCACTCATTTCCACATCTGATATCGATAATACTCTGCTTCCCCCTTATCAGCCCCTCTCATATTTCACCGGGGCGAGTGGCGCACGGGGAGCCGGCCGCGCCTGTCGGGGCTGGCTGATGGTCCCTGCCTTCCCCCGCGCCATTCTTCAGTGGTCCTTGAATCTTTCACCCCTGTCACTCCTCTTTCATCATTATCTGAGGTGATCGGTCAGCCCTGTGCCACCACCTGTCTCTTCGATCCGATGCCAACAGTGCTCCGGAAAACTGTCACTCCCGAGCTCCTTCCATTTATAGTGAGTCTCATTAACACCTCTCTTCCCTCTGGCCATGTGCCACTACAATTTAAGATGACTGTTGTTACTAAATACGCACAAAAAAATAGGCTAAAATAGCATTAAGAGCCTGATTTAAATCTATTAAAGCCTGACAATTTGCAGCTAAAATCTCCCTCTGTGTGTCTGCATAGATGGGGGGGGTGCATATATTTCATATTAATGTATTTATACCTGTA
This sequence comes from Apaloderma vittatum, assembly GCF_000703405.1. Taxonomy (NCBI): domain Eukaryota; kingdom Metazoa; phylum Chordata; class Aves; order Trogoniformes; family Trogonidae; genus Apaloderma; species Apaloderma vittatum. Next base: position 14,855 of record NW_009699574.1, read on the forward strand.
TAAATGTATATATGCATGTATTCCCTCTCCCACAGTTTCCCCTCAGCCTCGGCATTGCACCTCGTCTGGGAACAAACGCCGCTGCCGTCCCCCAGACACAAAGCCCGAGTAAAGAGGATTTATGCCGGGGACATAAAGGCGGCTGCGGGAAGGGGGAGGAGAGGAGGGGGCAGCGGCGGCAA
>NW_009699574.1:15067-62950 GCF_000703405.1 Apaloderma vittatum
GCAAGCTCCCAGGGAGAGCTGGGGGCAGCCAGTCCTGCCCCAGCAGCCCTGGGAAGCACCCGAGCTTGCATTTATATTTATATATATATGTGGACAACCTTGTCCACGAGAACGACTCACACAGATTAACCCCACACGTGATGCTGCCTGTGTTCCTTTTTACCTCGATTTTTCTGGCCACGAGCAAATGGGGGTAATAATCCCTAGATAATAATTACAGTCTCAGGGCTCTTCCCAGGAAGGAGACCGTGAATGCACCGAAGTCACCTTTAGAAAAAAAATGTTTTTTAAGCTTTTCAGCACCCAAAGGTACTTTAATGATTGAAATAATATAAGGAGTGTGGATAACCTCTGCTCTGCGTGGCTGGGTGGTGACCATTTTGCCAGTCTAAATAATTTCAAGCCCTTTCGTGGGCTGCGAGAGCTGTTAAAGACCATTTGTTTTTTAATGGACAACTATTTTCATCGCAAAACCTTCACCCTTAGAATGAGTCAGGGTTTTCTTCTCCCTAGCTCTCCCACAATATTTAGAAGTCACGAGTGAGAAACAGCAAAGAGGGAAAACAAAGGGTTTCTCCCTTTTTTGGGGCACCAGGTAGGCTCAAAAAGCATTTTGTAGAAGTAAACCCGACTGTCAGGGACAAGCAGGGATGAGCTTTTGCAGCTCAGGTGTGCTCCCACATCCGTGGGAACAGACCTTCCCATGTCCATGGAGTGGACCTTCCTGTGGCCACCACTGCCACCAGCCCTCATGGATCAAGCGCCGCTGGGGACAAATACGGCCATAAATACAAAATTCTTCAGGATGACCTGGCGCTTATGACTAAGCCTTGACAAGGTCTGGGGCTTAAGGAGATTTCAGAGCTTGACGGTTTGTTCTGCTGAGAAAACAGCACTTGCAAAGCTAAAATTCAGTGGGGCAGGGAGCAGGGGGCTGTATATGGCCACACGTGCCCATGGGCTGATGGGCACACGCGTGTGGTTATGCACATCTGAACTACCCCAGTGCAAACAATATTTTATACACAAAATAGCCCAGTTTTAGTGGTTGCCTTTGAAAACATAGACTAAAATGCCTTATTTTCAAAATACAAAATCTATGTATGCTTTTTAGGAAAACTCTGTAAAAAAATAAAGCAATGTGACGAATTTTGGTGTTTCAAAGTCTCAGGATACTAAACATACAGAGCAGTTGCCAGCTTACAAACAAAACCTAGTGCTTTTTATTGGGTTGGATTCAGCCCAAAACCTCAGGTTTGACCACCCCAAACTCTGAGAAAGTACAAGAACCTGAATTTAGAGCTAAAGCCAAATTTTGTTACTGCTTCTTCTTTTAATATTGAGCAATGTTTTAGCAACAAGCCTGTTCTTGGACACACAAATTTCAAGTGGGTTTCAAACATGAAGGCTCCTCTCCAGCAGAGAGCTGCCTGCAAGCAGAGGGGATACCCCAACAGAGCTCCTGTAGATTAAAATCTCAGTGAGAGAAGGGCAAGGAGTTCCAAAAGGCAGGGAGAAAACAATCTTTCTTTTCTTTTTTTTTTAAATTTTTTAATTTATTTTTCTCCTCTGCAACTTAGAAACAGCACAATTTTATTCTTTACTTTTTAATCTATAAAACAATTAAATGCAGATTGACATCTCGAAAGCCAAGTGTGAGTGCGGAGTGAATCCCCGTGTTGCCTGTATCCTCCAGCCAGACTACTGCTTTTCTCAAGACACATACCCAATTTTTGGATGTTCTCTTCATATACATGGTGTTTAACGAGGTAAGGTTACATCTAGTAACGCTGAATTCAGGCTAAACCACTGGAATAAAACATTTGCACTTCTTGCTATTTACTGTCCATCAAAATGCTTTCTCAAGTGTGGAGTTAGGGACAACGAGTGCCCACAAATTCAGCAAAGCAAAACGTGCATACAATGGATGGAAATGAGAGAGGAGTCAAGGCACAGCTCTCCGAGCAGCACTCAAGCAATTCACATAAATTTCACTGACAGTCCGACATGCTCTTTCATACCTTCCCGTGTCTTTCTGCAAATTATGAAACTCTGCCACCTCCTGATGCCAGTTTTAGTGTCGTCTACGTATTTGCCAAGAGAAGCCTCTTGAAAATAGATTGGGAAGTGTATTGCATCATTCGGTTGGTCTTGATAATCTTAAAAGTCTTTTCCAACTTCTATGATTCTATTCAAAATAATCTGTCTGGGAAATTCAAAAGGTAGACATCCAAAGACATGCTTCATTTTTTTCCAATTCTCTTCTTTTTCATCGTTTATTTACATCTAAAGTTATGAATAGAGCAAAAAAAAGTTTTAATGCTTTCCTGTTAAATCTGCCTTGTATGAAGCTGCAGCATTTCTTCTCCTGGCTATGAAGTGACACCTCCAAAACCTGCTGGTGCTACAGATGATGTCAACATGGACGCTCAGGAGAGCAGTGCGGTCAGGTGGCACCTTACCTTGGAAGGTGGAAGAGAAGGCGTAATGGGTGGAAGCTGGAAGAACATAGCTTTAGACTAGATCTAAGGAAGTTCTTTACCCTGAGGACAGTGAGGCACTGGCACGGGTTGCCCAGGGAGGTTGGAGATGCTCCATGCCTGGAAGTGTTCAAGGCCAGGCTGGATGGAGCGTTGAGCAACCTGATCTGGTGGGAGATGTCCCTGCCCATGGCAGGGGGGTTGGAACTTTGAGGTCCCTTCCAACCCAAATCATTCTACAATTCTATGATTCTATGATTTCTAAAGGTGCCATTCCCCGCACAAGCACTTCTTTGCTGTATTGCATCGCACAACAGCACAAAACCAGCTCTGAAAGGGAACTGGAGCTCAGCACCCCAGAGCCAGGCACAGCCTTGCAGACCTCACGGCACAGCCCTCGCTGCACCAAACGTTCGGTAGCATCCTTCTGTCACATCGATGTCGGGAATCGTATTTCTGGTCCTGAAGCTTGCTTTCAACAGTATTGATCACGCAATCTTGTTCTATGACCTGGAACACGTCTGTCAACAGCGTTTCTTTGTCTTACAATGTCCAAAGTCACAAAAGAAAGTTACTGTCATGAGCTGAGGGAGAAGTCATGCTTTGCAGCTACTCCAGTGCATTAAAGCGTATTAGATTTGTCCATTTGCCAATCATCACTTATTTGGTTTTGTGGCATTAAATAATCTAAATGTGGCAACTACAGACTGATTGTCAGGCTTGTGTTACCTCACTGTGGTTTCCCTGGAGCAGCCCAGGTGTGGGGTGGCCCAGCTGCCCAGGCTTGGTTCTCCCCTTCTCCTGCTGACCTCATCCCCAAGGTCTGACCCAGTAGAAATTAAGCAAAAGAAAAAGGCATATGCATATTTTTTATGCTTATAAAAGAGAATAAAAAGAGCTTTGTGGGTTTTGTTACTCATTTAATTATGAACTATGCTTTTCATTGTTCTTTTCCTTCCATCCTGCATGCTTCATATCCCACCCCAAAAGAAACTGCTGTTATGATGCTAATACTAAAAAGAAAAATCTGTGATGGTTAAGAAGCTATTGTACTCTTAGTGCTGCTCATCCTGCCCTACGGGCAGTAACACTATCAGTAAGTACAAATAACATCCAAAGGCAAGACAATATACAGGTACTTTTCTCACATTTCCTTTAATTTTTTTTTCAGATACATAAAAAGTTGTTAAAGATAAAATTGAAGGCACAAGTCATTCTTCAGAAAGGAAGGAGCAGCAACAGTATTTGAAGATGGTGATTTCAATTATTTAATAGTGTTAATTTTTTTACTAAGCTTTGGAGTGGCTTGTAATTACATATGTACTGTTATGGATGTATATCAGTTCAGAATGAGTTTGAAATGCTGACCTGGCACGTACTAACCCAAAACCACACCTAAAATTTGCCTTTGAATGTTATTTTTTTAAAGAAACAAAATCCTCACTCGCATTCTCTGTCTAAATCATCCATAGTGGAGCATCACACAGCAAAAGTCAGCTCCTCCTACACACAGACGAACACAAAGAGGATGGCATGAGAAACAAATTCCAGCACTCCCATAAGCATTCATGCTTCCTTGTTTTTTGAGGCTAAACAAGGCTTAGGTGAAGGTACCTCCCTGCCTCTACAACCTATCCACAGATTTTAAATAAAAACAAAAGAAAAAGGTTGCTCTTGGCTCAAGATCACCTTCGATCACAGGTCACAGGGTTTCATGTCTGTTTGCATGCCAGATTTGTACAGTCCCTCATCTTTAACTATAGGACTTGCTACCATGCAGTGAGAATAATGAATTGCAATTAATTTCCTTCATTAAATGGGTTATCAAGACATTCTTCCATCATTTCAGAGAAGAAAATTTTCCATTAAGCATTTATTTGATGCTTAGTGTAATAAAGTTTTAGGTCGAACTGTACTACAAGTATCAGCAATATTGGTAAATAATAACAAAATTCTTCACACTGCAACAAGACGCTACTTGCCTGGACAAAAAAAAATGCTTATGGCAACCATAGCTCATGTATGGATCATGAATTTATTGAGAATCAGGCACATGAGAAATTTGCAGCCTCTAGTGTGTGCAGACAAACCAGCCACATTCACCAAGCCAAAGATTCAAAAAATATTCATAAGGTTTTCTTTTTTCTTCTGTATTATTTTCATGTCAGGGTGTCAGTTATGAGAGTAGGTCAAAAAAGCATATCCAGAGCCCAGAATTTTGCAGTTTGCCATTCTCCATCTCAGTGTAAAACACACAGCGTCTCCATCCAACACTGCCTGGAGACAAGGCTTCCAAGAGCTGTTTAGTGGGCTTCAGGGTTGGGAAAAATTAAGGTGATGCTGCAAACTTGTGGCTCTAATCGGAAATTTAGAATATAAAGGCACTTCATTAACCTCACCGTACCATTATCCAAAGGCACCTGAGGGTGTCATGCCTATGGGGACGTTTGGGGATGAGAAGCTTTTTGGTCTTCATCTGGCCTGTCTTGCAGCTTCCACCAAAGTCCCTGCTCCAAAAAGCGTTTTTTCATCCCTGTGTTAGAGCCCCTGACCTGCTGATTTGTTTATTTTGGTTGTTGATTTGCCCATCTGCTAATGTTTGTTTTGTCATTTGTTTACTTCAAGTTAATGTTTCTTTGATTTTATTGTAGAGCGCTATGAGGTCCTAAATGATATGGGCATGCATAAAAATAAATGATGGTTATTTATCATTATCATCATTGCACTTGGCCAAGCTTTTAGCTCACTAAAGACACTGCTGTCTTCAGGGGCTTCTGAGACTTTTAATCTTGGGGGGAGATTTCTATTTTCTGGGATATATCTCTAATAATGAGCTGCCTAATAAAACTTGTGACCTTAATTTTCCGAAGCGTATGACGAGACACGTTAACGATGACAGGTAGAAACAACCCAACCCTCTAAGTGTTGTTTTCCAATGCAGCGTTGGATTCTTTTTTACCATTTTAGCTATTAGGGTTAAAACCAAAGAAAATACGGGTGGAATTTGTAAAAGGCTTGTAGAAATTCAAGCTGTCCACAACTAACGTGGGAAACGCCAGGAGGGAATAGAGTAAGTGAAGTCCCTGCCTGGTGCAGGCAAGTGGCAGAAGGTTGCCCAACCTAATCGCCCCTTATTTCCTTCACCCCTCGTGTGAGGCCTCCAGGCTGAACAGTCATTAGGAACCATATAATTTACTCATCCACGGGATTTCCTTTTTGTGTTCTGAATTATGGCAGATTTTCCACAGTCTTTTAAAATTTATTTATTTATTTATTTATTTATCTTCTTTTTCCATTTTTTTTTAAACATTTGAAGCATTAAAACAGCGGGAGCCCTTCATCTGCAGGTAAAAGATTTGTCCTATTAGTGAGAACACGGAGCCATTTCTAATTCAGGACACCGCTACCACATATTCCCCAGCACCATTAAAATCTGCTGATTAACCAATGGACCAATGGATCTCCGTGTGCTATACAGCTGTCACATCAGATGTTTTCTCTGCTACAATCGGTGTGTAATTTTGCTGGGTTTAAGTGCAGAAGACGGGAATTTCCTTGTGATGGTACAAATAATTCATCATGGGCTATGGCTCAAGATTGTTATGAGGGAAAGAAATATCTCACAGTTATACTGTAGTTCATCCTACACCTGACAAGAGAGTGTTTGGCACATACAGTGGAAGCTTGATAAAATGTTTTAAAATCAGACACCGAAAAAGAATTGCAAAAGAAATTCTTCTTCAAAATCATTTTGCTCTGAATTATTTCTTTTTTACCTGAAAGCCCCATTAATATACAGAAAGCAAAGCGGGTCGGCTACTAAACGTGTGCGAAAGCCCAGCATAATCCCTTATCCCACGGAAAGACGCCTTCGTTTGCGTTTTGTTTTCCAAACCGATTTTAAAAGCGGAGAGAAGCGTGTCCTATAGCAAACAGTATAAAACAAATGTCGCTAGCTTTGCTTCATTATGTGGTACATTGTAGTTTTATGCATGTACGCTGTGTGAACAAGAGGGTTAAAAGTTAAACAGTAGCCTAGGGCTAACACACTTGCAAGCTGAACAGGTACAAAATAGGCTTTTGTTGCTTTCAAACTATTACTGTATGTCTTTAGCAGGAACTAACAGACCGGGCATCTGTGTGCAAAAATGTATTTCCTTACGGTTCCAGGTATTGTGAAATGGGACTGTTTTAATGGCTGAAATGCCCATATGACCTTTAATCCAAAGTCGTAAATTTGTCAGTGTCTGCGACTGGTGGGATATCATTCCTAATGAGGCTACTTTTTAGGACTTTGTATATCACGAGTACCATCGGAGAGCGAGGCGGAAAGGAACCTCGCGTGGATTCGGGGGCGCGGGGTTGGTAAATCATTAAAGGGAAATAAAAGAGAGAGCTGTGACGAGCGTGTCGTTACAATTTCGCATAAGGTAATGAAGAAATAGCGAAACACGGCGAGTCCAGGTTATTCTATATTTCACAAAATGATAAATAACTACGAGTCATGTTTATGTATAATGAATTACAATCCTGCTACATTTACCTTGGTAACATTTTACAGAGGTTGTATTTTACTCCCAACTACCAATTATGTCATCATCCTGGCATTTACCTGGACGTAATGATACACAGCAAACCCATTCTTGTAACATAACTCATTGCTTAAAAGTGTTTGTAAAGCCATACGGCATCCTATATACTCATAATGACTTGGATATTGCTATTAAATTTTACAGATTAAAGTTTACTAAATCTTAAAGTCTTGCACCGGTTTCCATATATTTCTTATTAATCCTAAAGGAAAAGATGCTCAGCTATTTAAATGTCAAAAGCTATGCAGCCCTCTTTAAAAATAAAAAAGGAACAACCCGAGCCAGGCAAAGGGTACTCGTTGAACAAAGACCCACAGCAACGTAACTAACCCTGCAACTCCAGTATTAAGCTGAACACGAATTTTAATGGTTCATTTGACCCATCACAGGAAGTTCCTTGCTCCATCCTTGTTGTTTCAGTGGAAAACAGGCTGGGAAGGGCACAGACCCTTCCCAGCATCTCAGGGAGGTTTCATTTCTGCAGGACTCCAAACCTCAGTTCAGAAATATCTACTGTAACATTATCTTACATTTATTCAATTTAATTTCAGTTTGAGAAGGATAGCATATAGATCTTTTTATAAGCTTGTAAGGTCACCAAATTTAAATTAAAGTGACCTCTTTTAAAGCACATTAATAAAAGTACTATGTGGAAGGAAATTTAATATGAATGGTTAAAATGCATGGAATTCAGATTTTACTGTCAAACAGCTCAATTAAACAAATTGAATTTTTAAGCAACAAAAGGGAATTGAATCAAATTAGAAACAGAGTGGGATCTGAAATGTGGACATTTATGAGTGATAGTCACAGGGCCCTCCAGCAGTGAGTTTTCTTTATTTGTTGCCTCAGCAGTTAGAGGGGTTGGCAGGCTGCAACAAAAAAGGATAAAAATGTTCACCATTGAAACACAGTTTTTGGCTCCCAATAAATCATCTGTCACTTCATCACAGCCCAGTAGATAATGAGCAATAAAGTTTTCACACTCAGGCAATGAGGAAGCAGACACAAGAAATACAGCTAAAGCTGCTGTCTTTCTTCCCTGTAAACGCAAGGTGCTTTGTATAATAAATGACCTCTAGATTTCTGGAAAAGAATAATTCCAGCCGCAATAAAAGAAACCATTTGATGCACTAAAGAAAAGTAAAATCTAATAACATTATTTAGTTCCTTTAATGAAAGAAATAATCACATTATATATATGAGCTACAGCCATCTATAACAGGAAGAGATTCCAGGGTATTACCTCTGAAGTTGTCTCTCTAGTGCCAGCAAAGCGCATTGCTGAAAATACAATAAAGCCGCACAATAATTTGAAGTGTGGTTGTTTGCAGAGATTCAGGAGACATTTGTGTTTGGGGCCCCATCCTGCGGGGGTTTCTCAGTCATCCCTCCCCAGCAAGGCTGGATGCTCCCCGGGAGCACGTGCACCCCAAAGGAACTTCTCAGAGTGTCCCAGCAAGAAGATGCAATGTCAAGAAAATGCCAAATTAATTGCAATCAAGTCTCTTCTTGATGAAGGAATTTTCTGAGGTGTTTTTTTTTTAACAGTATTTACCTTACACTGATACCTTCTGACTGCTATTTTTGGTGGATATTTTGCAATTATTATGTCACATCCCAACCAAAAACTGGTGCGCTTAAGTTAACAATCACTTTGTTTTGGTTTGTTTTTTAATGTGAAGTTTCAACCCACTTCAGCTTCTGTGCTAAACATACTCATAATCCAGATTTCATACCAAAGGCGTTTCAGCAAAGTTGTCTGGGATGGCAAAGTCTAGTTCACAGGCAGGATATCTCAGTCAGAAAGTAACAATGCAGTCTGTAAACCACATAAAGCATATCATACTCTGATTCACATTTTTACTTTTATATCAGCATCTGAAGGGACTTGAAGCACAATGTTATCAGATACTCCTGTCATATGCAAATGACGGCTTAATATTTGCACAGAGGTAGAAAAATGCAAATAAACTTTCGCAAAGTCTATATTTTTTTCCTTTTCTTCTACGGTTAATTAGCAACTTGAAAGGAAATTGGAAGCTCCTCTTTTTTGAGCTATATGTCAGCTAAAAAAAAAGGCACTGGAGTCTGCTTATTTGTAGACCGCTTAAGATGATCTTGCAACCTTAATGATTCTATGAACAATTAACGTATCAGTTTTGCTGAACTGCTTGCACTGATCCACAACCATAAATGTTGCTGTTGATCGTCTTCCAAAGCTGAATATGGAGATATGGTCCTCTTAGAACAAAGGTCACACAAACATAAATGCCAAAGGCCGTATTCTGCTACTGGGATGGTGTAAATCCGAGCAAGCTCCCTTGTGATAAATGAAACCTCGGATATACCCCAGCACACTGTAAAGCAGAAGCGGGCCCCAAAAACCTGCGCAGATGGACCTTTGCAATAAGTACAACCAGAAAAATACATGAGAAAAGCTTTCTGGTAGCTCAAAACCTGTCTTATTTCATTACGAGCTCTTCATACTCGGTGTGAAGGTTTATACTGTATTCTTTTTATAATATTAAGGATGTATTATTTATACCTACTGTGGCCATGTCATAGAATACATGAGTAGAGTTTGTTTAGCAACAGAGTGAAAAAATATTTGCTACAGGGGCAGTCTGGCAATATTGCTTGTTAAGGCATGCTATTTGTAAGCAAATTTATATGAAAAGTATGCAATGTCTAATACTAAACTACTCCAGCCCCAGACTGAAGGGTGATTTTACAAACGTCCTGCAGCACTCAATCATTCCTTCATTTTAATGTCTTTATTTTATGATTTTGTTGATGAAATACTACTTACCCAGTGCTCAAAATTCCTTTTAGGCTGCAGGCACTGGCTAGTTGACACGGCAAGCCATATTTTACAGCTATATATTTCAGCTTTCTCTGTCCAAGTTGGAGGACACAGTAGCCAAGATGGTTTTTCACAGTAGAAATATATTTTCATATTTATTTATTGATTTGACTAATGTATCTATTTTTCAATTCACATGCTTATGTTTCAATCCATTAAAGTGATTCATGGTCAAATAATATGTTATTGCAAGTACAAAGAGGAGATAAAACCACTGTACACTGGCTATAACACAAGAATAAAAATAATAAAAATCCATTGCATGATTAAATATAGTTTTTAATCCCCAAATGATCAAGGGTAAACTGATGTTTTTAATTATTTTTCCTTAAAATATGTTAGGGATTTTCCTAAGTAAAATGCAATTACTGATTAAATAAGTTCTCAGGAATAAATATTCTTACCCAATCTAAGTGCTCAGTGTAAAAATAACTTAAAGCATCGAATTACTATCAAAATAATTAGTTAAAATGAAAACTAAATGGTGAAGGAATGCTGTGCCTGTCACCTCCAGGTCAGGCCTGAAGTTGCAACTGCAACTATGTCACACCTGAAGTTTCTGGTCTTGGTCCAGTTTTTGGAGCTAGACAAAAAAGTCCACGAAATAAAAAGCCAAAGAACATCATGGATGTGGATGAGCAGCCCCAGCTGTGGGACCTCTCCAATGCAGAGACCAGCCTCGCCCTTACACCACCGTGCGGTGTTTATAGAATCATGGATTCACAGAATGGGTTGGGTTAGAAGGGACCTTAAAGACCATCTCGTTCCACTCCCCAGCCGTGGGCAGGGACACCTCCCACCAGACCAGATTCCTCAAAGTCCCATCCAACCTGGCCTTGGGCACTTCCAGGGATGGAGCCTCCACACCTTGTCTGGGCAACCTGTGCCAGTGCCTCACCACCCGCACAGTGAAGAACTTCTTCCCTGGGATTTCCACCAAAAAAATTGCCTTTTCTCCTGCTCCTCACACCAGAACTTCAGCCTCGGGGGCTGGCTGGGGAGGGATGGTGCCTCTTTGACCACAGCTTAGCACTGGGGTCAGACTTGGCTGCGAGATCACGAACATGCATTTGTCATGTCAGGGTGAGGAGGATAAAAGCTTGCTGAGGACATGTCCACTCAGATCACCCTCTGAGGTCTGAGGAACACAGCCACTGCAGGGCTTCATGTTCAGAAAGGATCATTTACTCATGAATGTGCACCTTCTCCAGAGCAAGAGGATATTTTGCTTTTTCCAGAAGACAGTTTATATGCTTTTCAAACCAAACTTGGAATGAATTTACTAGCATAACTAGCAGATTTCACTCTTTAAGTCCCCCCAAAAACCAATATTTCTTCCATTTTAATGCATCTGAATTGATGTTGGTAGGGTTAGATAGCAGAAATGTCATTCATCCCTCTCTCTCAGGGCCATATCTCCCACGGTCACTTGCCTATAGAGAAAAAGATAGGCTGCTGGATCCAGTATCTCCAGGATTTCATATGAAAAGTCAAAGCCAAGGGTTTAATGTCCACCATCAGGTTTCAGGCCTGTGGATGGTAGCACACTCTGGCTGTAGCACCAGTGAAAAAAAGCAAAGCTTCATATTCTTGGGAGAAAATAAGAATTTTGGATCTTCTGAACACGAGACATCAGAAATGGGGCTCTGTTACCAAAATGTGTTTGCTCAGCAGTCACTCAAATCCCAAATCTGAGCTTCCAAAAATCTACTAATTATATATCAGTAATCAAACTAAATAATAAAATGAGCTGGAAATAAAAGTTTCAAATTCCAGCTGGAATAAAACAAAAAGAAAAGAAAAAGATAAGAAAAATGAATAAAGGAGAGAAAATGGCTTCTTGCCATTCTTCTGCATTGAAAAAACCAAAGAAAAGCAAAAGCATCTCAAGTGAGTTTTAGGGAGTCATTTTAGCAGGGTGTATGGAATAATCTGCTGTTAATGGCAAAGACAAAGAGGAACAAAAACTCCAATAACCCTAAATGTCATGAAACGGGGAAGACAATGAACCTGAGAGAGAGATGAAACTAAAATAAAAAGGACAGAAAAGCAGACCCACAGAGGAAAAAGATTCGGAGCCCATTGTGCACAAGTGGGGTGACATCCTCATTTACGCTCCAACCCTTTTGCACTTCATGCAAGGCCCGTGACGGCTCCATAATTATAGATCAGCCATGGGAAATATCCCCCATGGTGGAGCTGAGGACGCTACAGAAATCACTGGAAAGTGGGACAGGGAGGGGGGAGCCGGGAGGGCACAGGGTTGGGGGAGAAGGGCAGCGCACATCAACGCCTGGCTCAGAGAACCCATCGTCAGTCAGGAGGGCTTCCAGCACTGGCTGAGCTGCACCGTTTTGTTTCTGCACCCTAACACAGAATGGAAAGGTGGTTTAAAGTCACCTTAGCTCCCCTTGGGAAGCAGGAGCACAGAAGGCTGTCAATGTGTTGAGGTAGAGCAGCTGAGAGGCTCTGGAGAGAGAGAGCTAAATGAATAGAAACTTGTTAAATGATGTGAGTTAATGAGAGCATTTTGGAATTAACCAGCTTCCATGACTTTAAATAAAACCCCAATGTCATTTTAAATTAGATTTTGTACATTTTTAAAACCATTATTTATTTATTTATTTTCCACAAGGTGCAGTGGTGGGAAAACGGAAGCGTTGAAATTTAATCTCCTCAACCCGCTAGTGGCCAAATACCAGTACTTCTTCTTCACCAAATGCCAGTACTTCTTCATCAAATACCAGAACTTCTTCTTCACTAAATGCTAGTACTTCTTCTGCACCAAATACCAGTACTTCTTCACTAAATACCAGTACTATTTCTTCACTAAATACCAGTACTATTTCTTCACTAAATACCAGTACTACTTCTTCGCAAAGAGTTTGGTACAACGGAGACAGTGGCAGCAACTGAGGGATTTCCCAAGCCGTACACATGTTCCTGAGTGCGAAGACCTGAAGTTTATAGCCAAAAATGAGAACGTAGCTGATGAGACCACCATCCTTTGACCCTACGGTATTACACCAGCGATTCCAGTCCTCACCTCTGTAGCACATGATGGTTTGGCAGCCCAACCCCACATTCCGCCTCGGTGCCATGGTGCTGACATGGATATACTTTGATTGCTCCTCACTCTCCTTGTCCTGCTGTTACAGCAATCAGGAGAGGTGAAGTGGCTGCATCATCACCATAATTTTTGTCGTTGTTGTTGTTATTATTGTTGTTGTTATTTTATTATTATTACTATTACTATTATTATTGTTATTAATTAAGTTAACTTCTTCAGACACAGATAATTTTAAAAGAAAGTCTCCCACTGCAAATGAATGGAAGATGAGGGAATGTTCTTGGAAGGAAAATCAAGTTAGGAAGCACCCAGCTTCTTTCCAGGTGATAAATGAAGTCAGTTTCTGCTTCATATCTGTGCTGCGAGGAGGAAGGTTTCTAGATATATTTTAGGAAGAAATTTTCTGTACCAATTTTACATTAACAGCAGTTACGTTTTCTTCAAACCACCTTGGAAGGAAAATGGTGCAGTGAGGTAGGCACCAAGCCAGGACACTGATGGCTAGGGTTCAAACTTCATTTTTATGACATGCTCATGGAGAGCCTGAGATCTGATTGCTTCTGAAATTTTCATGCAATTCCACTTTAAAACACTCTAAGATTCTTTTTTTTGTGCTCTATTCTGTACTGTAGTTTCTTGCAGGTACAAACTGGGGATGCTGGCACTGTCAGACTCACAAGATCAATGTGAAATTAAAGACTATGATGATGTCCCTGGCACCACAGTAATAGATGCTATAAAAATATTTTAGTCAAGTATAATTAATGTTGTTCACTGTGCAGCCATTAGTTGCCCTTCTACAACACTTCACAGTCTGCAGCATTACATTCTTAGTAAAAAAGAAAAGCCTATGTTGGAGATGAGTCAACGCAACCATTTCTGCGGGCGAGTGTGGTGCCCAGCCAAGGGAGTTATCACAACAGGCTCCCACCTAAGACAAGATACAGCTCCCAGGGGTGGGCAGGGAAATTCCTCTTGGGCATTTCTAAGTCATTCCTGGCTTTACAATGGTTGAGTAACCACAATACAGGGAACTACTGAAGAGAGTCCAGCGGAGGGCAACCAAGATGATTGGGGGACTGGAGCATCTCTATTCCGAGGGAAGGTTGAGGGAGCTGGGACTGTTTAGCCTGGAGGAGAGAAGGCTGAGAGGAGACCTTATAAAGGTCTATAAATATCTAAAGAGTGGGTGCAGGGAGGATGGAAACAAAACACAGGACATTTCATCCAAATAGGAAGACAAACTTCTTCCCTGTGCGGGTGCCGGAGCCCTGGCCCAGGCTGCCCAGAGAGGGTGTGGAGTCTCCTGCTCTGGAGACTTTCAAACCCACCTGGACGTGTTCCTGTGGGACTGCCCTGGGTGACCCTGCTCTGGCAGGGGGTGGCACTGGGTGATCTCTAGAGGTCCCTTCCAACTCCAGCTATTCTGCAAAGCGTGCACAAGCTAGCAGTACCCAAAGCAACTGCTTCAGGCAAGAACCTGGTGTCTTAAATCAAAAGTCACAGAATCACAGAATGTCAGGGGTTGGAAGGGACCTCTGAAGATCATCTAGTCCAACCTTCATCCCAGCACACCTAACCACTACACCACAGCCTCAAGTGCCAGATCTACTTTTTTTTAAACACCTCCAGGGTTGGTGACTCCAGCACCTCCCTGGGCAGCCTGTTCCAGTGCCTCACCACTCGTTCAGTAAAGAACTTCCTCCGAATATCCAATCTAAACTTACCCTGACGCAACTTGAGGCCATTTCCCCTTGTCCTGTCATTAGTAATTAGAGAGAAGAGACCAGCACCAGCCTCACTACAGCCTCCTTTTAGGTAGTTGTAGAGGGCAATAAGGTCTCCTCTCAGCCTCCTCTTCTCCAGACTAAACAAACCCAGTTCCCTCAGCCGCTCTTCACAGGGCATGTTTTCCAGACCTCTCACAAGCCTTGTTGCCCTTCTCTGCACCCGCTCCAGCACCTTGATGTCCTTCTTATACTGTGGTGACCAAAACTGGACACACTACTGAAGCCTGGGGCCAGATCCTGAGTATTAAGGGTAAAGAGGACAGCAAGAACACCAGGCTGGAAGATGTGCAGGCGAGACTACAGAAAGAAGCTGTAAACTGGTCACAGAATGGAAGATAAGGGAGAAGAAGGGTGGGGAGCGGACATGAGAAGCTCCACAGCCGTCCCCTGCCCACCACAGGCTGCTTCCACATGCACCAGCCCAGAGCCACCGTAAACTTAACACCAAGTTGCAATTTCAAAATTCACAGAGCTTTTATATGATAATTACTGTTATTAGAAGTGGCCCATGAAATAAACACCTCTCGCAATTATACAAAAGGCGCTAGGTCCTTAAGAGACAGAAATCTCACAATAAGATTTGCTTTCTGGCATAACGACATCGAGAGGAGTGCAAGATGAATAATAATAATATTATGGTACATATAATGTATGTTTTAATTAGCTAAAGGTAATCAAATGAGGTTTGTCATGATTATATTAAGGTCAGGTCTCCACATGGTTTCATCAACAACATATTAAGACAAGGGAGGTGATGCCAAATTGGGGTTTAAACCTAATCAACATAATTAAACAAAGCAAGAACATGTGTTTAGAGCTACACCCATTTTACTGATCTCTCTGTTTTAATTACTCTTGTAGAGTAAATATTAGTACCAAAATAACTATTAATTAAATTTTCCCCATACAAACAGAATCTTCTTTTAATTTGCTGTTTTTGTAAAATGGGTGTACAATATCTAGCTCTTTTGTAGTAGAAACGATTTCAAAAGTGTGCTCAAATTATGCTAAACAGCCTGACGCATTCCAATGTATTGACATACTGACTTGTAATGTGTGGGAAACGGGAAACTACGCTGGCCTAAAAAAGTCATGGGAAACCATAAAAACAAACTAAGCATAATTTAAACTGATTGGATGCTTCCCTGCAAGAAGTTCTTCGTTTCTAAATACAAAATGTGGACATTGAAATGTGATCAAGTTCTGACTTAAATTAGAAAAATATGTTTTCTTAGGTTTCTATCTTGCAATATTTGGCAAGACTCAGACACTGGGAAAAAAACATTTTCAGAAGTGCCTAAGTGGCTTTGCCCTAGGTTATGTCAAAACAGGACTTAGGTACACAGGAGTCCACAGGACACAAGTTTGCAAGGGCTTACAAATGTTTAGAGCTGCCTAGGTGCCAAAAAAGGTATATAAGCATTTTCAAATTCATTTGAGAGTTTTTAAAATTCTAACCCGAACGAGATGATGTCCCATTCATGTTTATTCTGCATAAATTTTACATTTTGTAAAATACCAGCCTTTGGAATAAACCCAATATCCACTCAGGTGAGCTGTTTCACACCAGGGTAAGCCTGCTGCTGGTGGGATTTCTCCCAGTTTAGTTACATAAGTAAAAGCAGAACCAGGTCTGTTAACAGAAGTTGTAGCTAAGAACAACAATCTGAAGACATCTGGGTCCTTCTGGCAGCCACGATGAGTGGAGAGGTCGCGGGGTACTGACGCCCTCGTGCCTTGTTCAGAAAACCTGAAACTGAAACCCAGACTTTGGCTTAAAAAGGAGACTAAATGAAATGTGCACCAGGATGAGGTCTTTTTGGCTACTGATACAGCACAGCAAGAGTTAAAAATGCAAGAGCACAGAGTTATTAAAGCGGCACCCGAGTGCTCAGCCCCCAAAGCGAGCTCTTCGGAGCGCGCTGCTGGCAAGTGCTGGCATGTGAAGGACCCCAAATGAGCTCCGAAGTCTTCCACTCCATCATGAAGAATTGTTCTCTAGAGTAACTACCAGTGGGGAAATGCTTAAAACACTTACCATATGTGGCTAAGAAGGGCCTAATTTGTCCATTTGAAAATTTTGCCTCTTTTGAAAGGATAGTTAATTTAAAGTAATTTATTTCATAGGTGAAGCTTTATTCAGAGTGGTTAATATATCACCCTTGGTTGCCTGAACAATTAGAAATTGTCACCAAAGAAAAATGTCGCAGTTCATGTAAATAACTATTTACCTAAAGGAAATGGGAATCCACAAGAGTCAGCACACTTTAATGAGCCATGACAATAGAGGGGGAAAAAAGCCAATGGTACACTGCATCTGCTAAAGCTGACATTGCTTATGGTAAGAATCGGCCAAAACAACTATTATTTGTGGTTTTTTCATGTCAGAAACAATGCAGCTTGAAATTTTCAACAGGCAGCATGCGTCCAGACCATTTGTTACTTCTAATGGCCTAATTGTTCTCCTGGCAGAAATAAAAAATTAGGGCACTTATGTCATTCACCTAAATTTCTAATTAATGCAATGGTAATAGAGAAATTGGAGCAGAAGAAAGAAAAAAAAAAAGTTAGGTGAAAAATGTTTCTCCTGGCCTTTCTGTGATTTGTCTTTGTTAACTTTCCTACAATCTTTCCCTTTTAAACTGCAGATAGACTGATCTCTGAAGAGATGTTTCATAGTTTTCTAACTGGAAAAAAGCATGCTGGTCATTGAAAAATGTGACTTCTTCCACCTGAGTCGTTGAACAGATGCAATAAAAGCACCAACTGTAGCACAATGTTCTTTATGTTACCTCAAAGGAATGTGCCATTAAAATGATGTAAGAAATATTATTCAAAGCCAGCTACGAAATCTGCACTTCAGGCTGCAATTCCATCCATGAGCTTTCCACTGCTCTGTGCCCAACTGTCCAGTGCGTCCTGCAAGGAAAATCATGGCCGGTGTGTGCCCTCGTTAGGATGCAGGACAAACTGAAATTTAACTCTGACTTTCATGTGCTCTGCATTTCAAATCATCCCCTCCAGAAGGCAGGGGTTACTTCTCTGTGCTGCTTTAAACTGCAAAGATGCTTCCAAGCCACTCAATTTCAGTTTATGTCAGTTCACGCTGTTGCAGAGTGAAATGCATCAAAATGCATCAACACACTTCGGAAACATCTCTAGAAGTGTCTTCAATTCCCTTTTTCCTGCTGTACTGGCAAGTGTCCACCACCTTCTTAATATTTATTGTTGAAATGACATGGAGGAGGCTCAAGGTAATTGACGTTTGTATCTACCACCTACTTCTTTGAGATGATGCTGTACATTGATCTTGACACCAGTAATGCCATTTAAATATCGCTACCATGAAATGCACAAAAGCAGAAAAGTGAGGAAATTTTAAAAGGAGACACGGTTTGTCCAAAACGTTCGCCCAGAAAGGTCAGATGGAGATGGGCTCCCAGTCCTTGGTCTGAAGTTCCAAGAGGGTACCATGAAAATATTAAGAAAGAGATGGATTTCCCATCACTTTACAAAACTCTTCCCATGGAAGAGATATTCAAGTAGAATTCTAATTAAACTGTAGGAAAAATGCAAGTAAATGAAATAAACAATAGAAATATTCTAATTTTTCTATAAATGCCTTGCTCCTTAAGGAGCAAACAGAACAAGAGAGGGGATACCAAGAAGAAGGTCTGAGTTTCAGACCTCCACCAAGCGTGAACTCAAAGTCACAGGTCAATGTCTGCTGAAGGTTCCCATGGATGGTTCTTCCTTGCAGTGGGTGAAAAGGCATCATTCTTTCTGGCCATATCTTAATCTGGGAACCCACACCCCAACAAGTTTTCCCCTGAATCTCTGCTGGTTTAAAGTAATCTTTGCTTTAAATTTGAATCCCTTACTCCTCCATAACCTAGAGTTTTCTGCTTGCACTAAACCTCAATAACCCTCGGATGCTCCCCTTAGAAGCCAGGAGGGACATTTCAGCAGTTAATCACAAATACTGATCCAGTGAACTTTTATTTTCTGCCATCAACAAGCAGTGATGCAGGGATGCAGAGATGTGGGGATGCAGGGATACAGGGATGCAGGGGTGTAGGGACGTGGTGGTGCAAGGATGCAAGGACGCAGGGGTGCAGGGATGCGGGGATGCAGGGATGTGGGGATGTAAGCTCCCTCCCCAGCTGAGCCTTAACATTTCCTCTGTAGCCTGGGAGCCGATTTGGCATGAGCAAGGTATAAACATGGAGCTCACAATAGCATCAGGAGCTGGCAGGAGCTGAACTCCAGCAGCACTAGCAAGTATTGCTAAAATAAACATGTTATAGGCAAAGGTCATGATGCCTGTTAATATAAAGACTGCGTCTTGTATAATGCATTCAAATGCCAGAGTGAGAGAGGGAGATAATATGATCCATTTGCCAGATTTCTCCTTTTAGTTGTAACACGAAGCCATTCTGGGCTGAATGACCCAGAGATGATAATGAAGCGGATGATGATGCCATTGCCTGTGATAATGGTGTGACAGGGAGAATACCCTGGAAAACTGCATGAGCTGATAAGTGTAAAGGTATAAACAAACCAAAACAATACGGACTTATAGACATTAGTGCAGAACAAAAGAGAGGGGAAAATCAAAGCCAACTGATCAACATTTAAAAAAAAAAGACTTTGCAAGGGTGACTTTTTCAGCAGTTTTCGGTAGTGCACTGTGTTTCATCCACACGTCCTTCGGGGGGCAGCCTCCTGAATTGTGGAATCACAGAATAGTTTAGGTGGGTAAAGACCTTTAAGATCACCGAGTCCAACCAAAACCGAGCCCTTCGCAGCTGAAACAACAGAAGGCGAACAGTCTCATCCTGGAGAGGAGGGGGAAGCTGCCTCTCCCTGCCCAGGAACAGTTTGTAGCAAACAGTCCGCGATATGAAAATGTATTTAATGCAATTAATAATTTAAGAAGTGAGAGCATGTGCTCTTGGAGAGTTAAATGCTTGTCAGAGTGATAGATGCACGCTTCACCACCAATACATTTCGTATGAAGAGCAGAGGGATTTTGCAAACTTGTGTTGACCTTGGGTTGCGGTATATAGGAGGCAGATTGCAAAGGCAGGCCTGCTTATGGTAAGAGAGTGCGTCAGCTCTCAATTTACAGCCCTTTCCCCAATTAAAGGACTGTAAAAACATTAAAATTAATGCAGTCTTAACTCCAGAGCAGGCTCTACTTTCTTAATTAGTGCATAATTATTCAGTTTTTGATATCCTGGAAAATTATCACATGGAAATTATTTTAGGCACAGTAACAATAGCAAAAATCTCTCTACCCCCCCAACTCGATTAACATGTGGAAGTAATTAACACTTTATTACAGTGAAAATACTATTACTGCTAATGTTTAATGACTTTTGCCATTGCATCACAAGCAGGAAATTTAGAACACTACAGAGCAACGGTCTGCTATAAATATAGTACAAAGATTATAAACCAGAGTCAGATGATTCGCACTAACAGCGTTTAAGACAGGGATATGACATGCAATATGTTTCCAAAATGTCATATGAGGGGAAAATAATTTTCTTGATAAAGTCCACTCCATACAGAAAAACAGCTAGTGCAATAACGCTGGATGCGTACGGTGGAGGCAGCAGTGCTAGAGTTCTTGTAAAAGCCTGTTGTTAATCAAATTGAAACATAAAACCTGAAGCATAAAGTTATTTTCTCATAACAGTTTAATAGAAATTTCCAATCAAACAAAGGCCAAAAAGTGTTATTACGACATGAAGTTCCTTGTACAAACAACTTAAAATGAAGTAGGGGAAAGTTTCATGGGATTTATGGATTTCTTTATTTTTGTTATTTAGAGTAGAAGTCTACTGTGGATCTCCTATAAATGTCTCGAGAAATTATGCACCAGTGTTAGGTGATTCACACTAACAGCAATTAAGGTGCTGAGTCTACAGAAGTGTCAAAGAGGTCAGTGCTCAGGAAATAGCATTTTGTTTCTTCTGGTGTGATGGAGCCAAACGGGCCAAGACAAAAGGAGACCAAAAGGGACAGGGACAACTTTGTCTGAGCTGGGCTTCTCCATGGCTGTGACAGATAAGTAGAACTAGGGTGATATTTAGCAAAATGTTTCTCTATCAAAATATAAATAGAAAATTGTATTTAATATCCAGTGCAGCTTTATGGAAATTCCCAAACATTGGCGTAAAGCAACGCAACACAAAAAGCTCTGTAAAAAAAATCCAAAGAAACATAAAGGGAAACAAACAGAAAAGAAGTCTGACCTGACCCTACGAACCTCATGAAAGCTGCATAAAGTCATACTTTGTTCACTAGTTGGACTCGGAATTAATGAAGATGAACACTAACCGTGTTTCAATTATTTTAAATTTTAATATTCTATGTGCGTAGCTCATTGGGCTTTCCCCTTTTAAATATTTTTCTTGGTGCTTTAAAATGCCTTCATTAAACTAGACCAGTTTCAACGGCCAGCTAATGCTATTCATAAATTAGGGAACCTCTTGTTTTAGAAACATCTTCTTGATCCATTGGCCGTGGATACGGAGAGGAAGAATTTGGCACGAGGATGCTGAGTATAAATTGCTATTTTGGAAGCACCTCTTACCAGCCAATGTCTGGAGTCAGTATGCCAGAAGAATTCACCTGAAGTGGACACAGCTCTACGCTCTGGGATTAACTTGCTGCGGTTGCAAATGAATCATGAAACCAGGTTTGGCAAACCTGAGCCTGGACCTGCAGTGGAACTGAAATAATGTATGGGAAAAACCTGAACTGGATTATGAGGCCATCTGGAATGCATTCGCCTCGTGCATTAGGAGTAGCAGTTTCCTTGACAAGAGGTTGTGAAATATTAGAATTCCTAATGGAAGAAATATGGTAGTGCAAAATGACACAAAAATCACACAACCTCATTCCTTGACACGGAACAGTGAAAATGCGAATCTTTCTCTCAAGGGTACTCTATCAATCCTTTGCAAACAAGGCACTTCAGCAGGCGAGGGGGGGAGGTTAACCCTTCCCCACCACCACTGCCACGCAGGGCGGGAGAGAGCTTCCTTCTTTGGAGAGACCAGAAATGGGGAGAGATGATGGCAACAGTAAATCCATGCAAGGATCTCATCCTGAAGCAAGGGAGTACCTTCAGCGCAGGCAACCCACGGAGGGGCAAACCCTGATGATAGACTCTGGCCACTCTCACACCCCTCCTGCGTCTTGTTTAGATGCCTCTAACCCCATTCTTCAGCAAATGCTACCTCTGGTTTATGCCAAAGGCAGGGAGGAACCGTGCCAGTCAGCCTACAGAGAGCATGGACCCAATGCTGTTGGGGAGATGCTGCCAATGATGGCAGAAAACATTGACATCTTCCCCTCAAAATATCTGATTTGGAAGATCTGTGGTGGTAGGTCAGCCTGGGCTTTGGAAGACCTGACCCATGATAACAGTTTGTTGCACCAGTATCAATACCCCTTTGGTATTTACATTGAAGTGGTGAACCTGGTCCTAATGACTTTACAGCAGAAACTCTACGGCTGAGGCCTCCTGAAACATGTTCTTGCACCTCTCAGGCTGATGGTGACATTCACCTAGGAAGAAGCTCCAAATATTTCATGTTTTATTCTTAAAACCAGTGTCTCCCCAGGTCAGCTGGCCCATACTACAGTCCTCAGTGTCTCCAGGGGTGCTGTAGGAACAGCACATATGATGGGAGTTCATACATTATTTACTTTTCAGTTAGGGACAAACTTTGTTAATTTGCACTAGTGACTGAGAAAGGCATCACAGGTTATTGAATTTTGTGAGTTAAGCTAGGAAATAGACAACAATCCAGTATATGATAAAAGTCATCACAGATAATGGCCAGGCCAGATTTACTTTCCAGTTAGGGACAAACTTTCTTAATTTGCACTAGTGACTGAGAAAGGCACCACAGGTTATTGAGTTAAGCTAGGAAATAGACAACAATCCAGTATATGATAAAAGTCATCACAGATAATGGCCAGGCCAGTGATGCACACCCCCACCCTCTGCCTGGTTTCACATCTGAAGATGTACAACTTGGATAATGTACATCCTTAGAAGCGCTGAACTGATTTAGGAACCCCAACAGTTTTGGTTTCAAGTACTTTTCAAAATCCCATCCCCAGTCTCCCTCACTGTCATTTGTAAGATGCACAAAACTACTGTTTATTGCTACTTCCCTGCAGAAAAGGGAATAACTCAAAGATAGATTTTCTGTTTAGGAAATAGATCTGGGTTGAATTATTCAAAAAGGCTAACAATATCCAGCCCCAGAAAACCAAGAAAAGGCATAGAAGACTCCAGAGCTAAGGGGCTTTTATATAGCAGCCAATTGTTATGACTCCTTTTAATTAAATACAAATGAATTAATTGATATGAAGTACTGCTAGGCAATTATTTTGCTGACATTTTGTCTCTTTTGAGACACACTTGTTTACTACATCTATCATCTGCCAAAGCCCACCACCATTCTGCACTATTTCAAGTCTATATTTAAGGAGTTAAAACGAAGTTTGTACTGTCAGAAACTTTTACATTAATTTCATATTTGTGTTAATGGTACGCACATTAGACC
This sequence comes from Apaloderma vittatum, assembly GCF_000703405.1. NCBI lineage: Eukaryota > Metazoa > Chordata > Aves > Trogoniformes > Trogonidae > Apaloderma > Apaloderma vittatum. The sequence continues at coordinate 38,460 of NW_009699574.1, forward strand.
CAATAGTATTTACATTTTTTAATCCGTCTCCCGTCCCTGGGCCATCATTGTACATGAAATACTGCATCTTAATGAATTTTTCTGGTTAAAGATTTTTAAATAAATGAATAAATAAATAAGTAATGAAACACTGATTTTTATCTCACCGTACACAAGTTTACTGGTTGATTTTATAATTCTTTCTCTGCTTTCTGGTTTGCAGTGAAATATTTTCACCATTTTCCAAAGATAGGCGTGAAAGTATGAAATGCTGGCTGGTTTCAGAACAAACCTTCTGCAGCAGCAGCCAGTGGTGTCTTAGCTTTTTTAACAGTAGATAAAATTGAAGGGTTATCTGGAAAACCATGACTGGCCAAAACAATGCTATGTCCTCTGATTATTTTGGGGAATTGCCCTGCTCAAGCTACTGCCTGACACATCCTTCTATGCACGTGTGATCCATTTTCTAAAGTCTATGACATTTCCCCAGTGATTCCAACGGGCAGGAGACCACAAGCAACTCAAACCTTTTAGGTAGAAGCAAGATATTTTTCAGTGTAGAGGGGGAAAGCATGCATAGGACTTTTAAATTAGTTTTGGTGTGCCGTGGCCTTGGCTCTATGGTAGGAGCAGCTCCTGGAAGCAGCAAGTCCTTGGAGAGCTTCTGGCCGTGAAGGGAGCTGTGGACATCCCGGACACCCAGAAGTTGAGCTTTTTCCTGTCAGGTCAGTAATAACATAAGTAAGCAAGCTGTATAACTGCCTATCTATATGATGTTTTTCTATCATGTACATTAAAATAAATAGAAGGCTGGAGAGTAATTAATTTACCACTGGTGAGCTAAAGTAGCGCACTGGAGTGCGAAGAGCCTTCGGAGACAGGTAACCTGAAACAGTGTGCATGAACGTTTAAAGACCGAGGTACTCAGAAATGCCATCACAATGTAAGTATGGAAATTCCAGCTGACTTAAAGTCACTACGTACATGTCGAACTCTAGCTGTGCATTAGGCTGAGTGCAGACAGAGCAATTGCCTCCACTAATGCAATTCTAGTCCTAAACAGAAAGAGCCAGGTCACCAGATGTGCTCTTCTCCTTCCAACATGGTCTTCTACTGCTAATGCACTGCTGTTAAAAATCAGTAGGATGTGCTGGAGACCTCCATGTAACAGACAAATAATGAGACTGTTCTTTACAGCGGTGCAGCAATTATGCGATCAGAAGCAGAGTGTATTTTGCTGAATTTTTTAATCATAACTACAATAATATTCTCATTTCTCACCACTGAAAAGTCATGAATCAGACTCTCTAAATCATGCAGTTGCAGGAGATGTGAATGTACCTGCTTTGGATTGTCCAGGTTTTTACAGAATGAGTCACATTTTCCAGCCTCTTCTCTTAAACCTCTAAGGCTGTGGTCTTACTTTCTCTAAAAGAGGGGACTTCTGTGCATTCGTATAAATGATTCTGGGACCCAGGTTGCTGATAAGTTTTGACTATGTCTGTTTTCTTTTAGTCAGTGGCTCAGGCTATCAGCAAGCTCCTATAACCCTTCCTTCTGATCAAAGCACAAGAAAGGACGTGCAAAAACTGGTTTGAGGAGAGTGCCTCTGGTTTTCCTATTTACCTATCATGTGGCTAAGCGTTTTTACACATTAATCATACTTAGACGACTTAGCAAAAGCTATCAGTCACTTAACAAACTGTCCCACCTCTGTTTGGAGGTAACAGATGCCTGTCGGCTATCTGTGCCTGTTAGACAGACCACGCAAAGTTCCTGATGAAAGGCAGTGAGCAACCAGAGTCACAGAGGGAGCATGCCAAGCTTGGCACCGCTTTGATCAGCCCCCAAGAGAAAGATATCAGAAAGGATGGGTGAATGGAAACAACACAGGCGTCCTCGCTCTGCGTATCCCCAAGGTACTACTGACAATGGCCATTTTTTTGGAAAATTTCAGAACAAGAGATAACCAGCATTACAGAATCACAGAATCACAGAATGTTCAGGGTTGGAAGGGACCTCTGAAGATCATCTAGTCCAACCTTCATCCCAGCACACCCAACCACTACACCACAGCCTCAAGTGCTAGATCTACTTCTTTTTTAAACACCTCCAGGGTTGGTGACTCCACCACCTCCCTGGGCAGCCTGTTCCAGTGCCTCACCACTCGTTCAGTAAAGAACTTCCTCCGAATATCCAATCTAAACTTACCCTGACGCAACTTGAGGCCATTTCCCCTTGTCCTGTCATTAGTAATTAGAGAAGAGACCTGGAGAAGAGGGCAAGGCTGCACGGGTAATGCCGTCCCCCTTGCACAGACCAGGGGTAACTGTGTTGAGCTCTACCTTGATGCTTCAGAAATAGTGCTATAGCATCTCTCAGGGTGCAAAGCATGGCCCCATGCCCTGCTTTAACATAAAAGACCTTTTGTGTGGTTGCGTTCTCCTGACCTGACCTGACTGTGTCAAACACCAAGCCTTGCTAAACTGCATCCACTGGGTAAGCCAGCAGAGCGGTTTCTTTGGCTCACCAGAAAACAAGCTGGTGTTTCTGAAGATGAAATTTCATAGCGAGTCTCCTGAGATCCCACTCCTGAGATCCCACGCATGAATAACGAAAGAATTGTGTGTCCTCACTCCCTGCTCTAGCACGTTACCATCTCTGCTAGTGCTGCTGTTGCTCCCCCCCTTCACGGGGGTGGCATCACGTAATAATGAATGACAAGGGGGCTGAAGTCAATCTCCCAGCAAGAAGATATTTCTGCCATTCCCTGTAAATTTTATATTTTTTTCAAATTTTTCCACTTTATGCTATCTCCTAAAACCATGTGGGCCAGGAAAAGAGCAGCTATCGCAAAGTTTTCCACGTGGGCTTGCGAGCGTTTGCAGGACAGTGTTTCTGCACCAGGATTTTCCTTCCAGACACCCACTGTCTGTCCCCGTCCATGCTGCTGTCACATCCAAGAGCAAGACGGTCCCGTTAATCAATCATACCTTGGCAACTGCGTCTTTATGCATGTATTTCAGGGCTTTACAATACAATAAAATTTACAGCTCGTATAATTAAGAATATGCCAGATTAAACAAATTAAAGCTCAGCTTTAAAAGCAAAAGCTCTACCAGATCAAGACATTACGCATGAAAGAAATTTCAAATTCAAATCAACAACATCTGAAGCCTTGGAACACAAAAGCTGTATAGGAGTCACTGGGAACTACTACAAGACCTATTTCCTAACCTCAAGGTACAATTCCTGGCACGGGGCATTAGAAGGTCACGAAGATTAATTGAGTGCAAGGGTTAGTTGGAGATTTGTGGGGAAGCCACAGTGTTCTTGTGATTATTTTTTTTTCTTTCTCCATTACAGTAAAAAAAAATAAAAAATTCTACTAAAATTTGCACTCATGAAAGGCTGTTTGTCTCCCTGGTGCATCCCTGGGAGTGAGAGCGTGGAGTGGAGGAGAAGGGAATCCCGAGCACCCACCCTGCACAGGCAGCGTTGGCAGCAGCGGTCACCCCTGGGAAGGAGCCCTCGGGAGGGATTTGGAGCGTGTGTGTCCCCTGCGATGCTACACCCTGGCCATGGGTGATATTTGGCTCCAGGAACACCCCCACAGATAAGCCCAGATTAATCCAACCATCTCCCAGTAGATGCACATTGGGCTGAGCGACAGCAGTCCCAGCTGCAGGAGAACAAAACGAGGACGAAGTCGGCAGGGGCAGGTACATCTGCAGGAGCTGACCCTGAAGAAGACCCTCCCAGGTGAGCAAGCAAAGGGGATGTGTAGGTAAAGCACAAGATTTTGGCGTGGAGGCAGGAACACGTGGTTGGAAAGAGACTGCAGAGGTGGGCAGAGGATACGGTCAGTGGTGAAAACAGAAGAAATAAAATTTCTCAAGGATCGTGTCCTCATTTTTCCTCCACATCATTTTTGCCATTTTCAGATAATAATAACAAACTGTGTTTTGTACCCAGTTTCTCTTCTTCTACATCAGAAATAGATTTTTTTTAAATGTAAAATATGAAGTTTTCCGGATTTTTCCCGTATTAGATTCTTCACAAGGCAAGATGACAAACTATATGAACATCAAGCACTAGAATTCAATACTGAACATTATATCACATATCACATCATATCAGACACTAAGAAAAAGACTCTTGCTTCATGAAAGAGGACACCAGTGACAAAAATAGGAGACTGCAAACAGTGAGCACAGCCCTGTATCCGTGCAGGAGATGTCTCCCTCTTATACATCATCAGTCTTTGCGCAAAAACTTCAATGAACAAAAAAGTTATATCCTACTGCAGAATGACTCCACTATAGATTTTTACAATCATCCAAGAAACTTATTTTAGAAAGCTCTGAGGTCAGCAGCAGTCTCCATTTTCCCATTTGTTTCAGAAAAGCTGTGCATGACATTGGCATTAGGTCCATATAAATATAAAAATATTTGTTTCAGTTTTGAAATCATGTTTCATATACCGTTCGTGCTAGATTTCAATAAGCATCTAATTTAGATAGATTTTTTTCATTCAGTGCTCTTGCAAATTCTATTTATCAGAGCTGCTTCAAGTCCTGCAGACTACCAAAACAGCAACTAAAGCTGCAAATTCAGCAGAAAGACTTTCAAACAAAAGGGGGGAATGGGGGAAGAAGACAAATGCTAAATTAAGGTAGAAATAAAGCAAGAGTTTCGATGGTATTTAAAGATGCACCTTGCCACCCCACTTCCATATTTCGCAAAGCCATTTTCATTGGCATGGTGCTAACCTACTTCTGAGTGTCCCATGATGGTTTAAAACCCAAACTTTTCCCCCTTTTTAGCCATAACAGCTCACTTGGACCTTCATTAGACTTTTCCCTTGCTTCCTTCTAGTAGTGGAGAAGCAGCAACGGGCACGTGGCAGCAAACCTGATAACCTAGACAGAATGATTAGCAAGTCACCAGTATGTTTGGCAAAAAAAAACCTGAAGACCTGATTTATGGTGGTTTAGACCCGGCTGTTCCAATTTGGTTTGGGAAGGGAGTTATGGAGGTTTTATATGTCTGAGCCTCTTAATATTTACATCATATGGCAAGAGTGAGCCACACAAAGTAAAAGTGAATCGCTAACATTAAGCACATTGTTGTTCTTGACAAAACTAGCGAGTCTACTAAATGTAGCAAAAATTCTCAGAACTTCAGAAAACTCTGAACTAGTAACATCTTTGTCATTTTATAACACTCAGGCTATTTTTCCCATCTTTTAAACATAGAAAGAAAATGTCTTGCTTCCTTATTTAGCAGACTTGGAAAACCATTATCAATCATCAAAAATATGTATTAGACACATTTATTCCCCTGACAAATTTATGCCAGAAAACTGATAGACTTATTATAGAACCTCTTCCCACAACAACAATAATAAAAAAGCCACAGTTTCATGTGCTTCTCTCTCAATCTTAGAATTTGAGAATTGAAATCTTTATCCAACGGCAGACCCCGTGGAGCCAATACCTGATAGTTTTCCGAGAAAAACTTTCCTCTGCTAAGTTCACATATTGAAAATATCATAAAGGTGTTATTATCTATTATGACCATTTGGGAACTCTAAAAATGTAACTGTAGTAAATGGATTTTTTAATCCTAGTATGTTCAAGTAATCAGTAAAGTAGATTTAAATCTATTTTTTCTACCACTGCTAGGAGAGGAGTCCGAAGACACACAATCCAAGGATATAATTTATTACAAGAGTTTCACTGTGGTTTTGTTTTGTGGTTTGTTGTTTTGTTGTGTTTTTTTTTATCAGCAGTGAATCTCTGCTCATCAGGATTTGTAATAATACACTTATTGTATCTGATGCTAGGAATCCATCCTTTGTAATACTTCTTGACATAATTGCGGCTTTTGACACACTCAATCGTGGGATCCTTCTAAACCATCTTGAAAAATATGTTGGTCTTTCAGGTTCGGTTATTCAGCAGTTCAAATCTTATTATAACCATCGACTACAGTTTGTTAATATAATTTCTCTCCATTCCTCCTCTTACATTGTCATCTGGAGTCATCTGTTACAATGTCATCTGCAGTCCCACAGGGAGCTCCTCCTGGTTCCACGCGCTCCTTTATCTACCTGCTGCCTTGAGGAGCTACAAAACCCCAGCTACAGAGACACGGGCTCTCTTATCACACTCCTGCTGACATTCGCCACTTTAATTTTCTATTCCTTGTGCCTATTTATTTGATCAACATTCTAATGCTTTTTTTCCTCCTGCTCAGCTATTTAGATGAGACCCAGTTAAAGAAAAAGAAAAAAAAAAGAATAAAAAAAAAAGGAAAAGAATGGTTTTAAAAGAATTTCATGTTATACCCCAGACAAGTAGAGGCAAAACAAGTTGATTACATACCTTTTTCACAGCCAGGTGATTCATATTACTGTGCTTTTCAATTCCAGAATTGCTTTATTTATTTATAAATCTCCACAAATTTGATCAAGTAAAAATGCCCGACAATGCCACAAAAACTCAACTCTAATCTATAAAAAAGGCATGAAGCAAAGAAAAGGAGTGAAGCAAAGAAAAAGGAGAAATCGGTACTGAATCGTGCCCAAATTTCACCTGCTAGATTGTTATTTATGATACTACCTCTGTACTATGCATGGTGTCACTCAATCTGAGTTACGGCTCCGGAGTTTGAGCTTTAATAGATAATATTACCACACATTCCCCCTAAAATGCAACCAGGAGCTGCTATTTTGAAAATACTGGGCACCTGTAGCTCCCACAAAGCTTGGTGGGCTGCACCAAAGAATAAAAAAAAAAAAAAAACCCTGGGGTCTGTATTTCAGGTTTGCGAAACCAAACTCCAAATCAGAATTCCTCTGGACCACAACTGTATTTTCTTCAAACTAACAAATTCTAGCAATAAGACAATTTGAGATAAAGGGCTCCTGTTCTAGTCATCTGAAGAAAGAAGTGAGGACTGACTACACCCAAGCACGGTCACAGCATCCATCCTCAATCCATGGAACAGGTGCTTCCATACCCCAATGTCCTGTTTAAAACCCGTTTTGTCAAAATTAGTCTTTTGTCAGCTTTACCGTGTTCTTAGGAATATTTCCATATTTCACAGTTTAATGATTATATTACATTTCTGCTGTCTTCTGCTGTGTGCAAATTCAGTGGCACTCCTGGGAAGAGTGGTATAAAGAGAAAAACTTACGGATGGGGTTGTTTTGCATATGCATTTTTATAAATTCAGCAGTTTAAGAGCAAAGTCAAAATAAGAATGAGATTAACACTGGAGTGAGATAGAACAGAAAGAAACGTTACATGTGGTTGTATTTTAAACTTATTTCCTCTTTAGAGATTCTCTCTTTATTTCAGTTTCCTCAATTATCACCTGGTTTTGAAAGTTATTTGACAGAACGAGACCTTAAATTATATGCAATGTTTTCTAGATTTCATTTGACTATAGTACTAATACACTTAATTTCTGCAACTAATCGTAGTACAGGAAGTTAAAAAATCAACGCAGCGCTTCAAACCGCATTTTAAATTCTTTGCTTGCTGACAGCGGTGCTGTCACTGAGCAACCCTAATGTAAATTAAAAAATTAATGGATCAGGCATGAGAATAATTATTGTGGAAAAGGCCCCGACTATTCCATTTTTCCATTTCCAAATAGGCTGCACGGGATCAATGGAGAAATGGCCCAAGTGGGCCCTACTAGCTGGTTCAATAAGGGTCCACTCAAATTCCATCTGTGAACAGTTGGTCAGCCCTTTTATGGCCGTGAGGCTATTCCTCCAAGTTCACATTAATTTTTTGTGCACATCTGCACACTCACCTAATCCCTACCCGTGTGCCACTTCAACTGCAATTAAAAGAACAAGTTAAATCTTGGGGAAATTTTAATCACAATAAAGTCTGTAGGGTTATTTAAAAAAAAAAACTGTGAAAAACTTGTGGGTTGTTTTTTTTTTCTTTTGGCATCGTTTCAAGGAGGAATGGGTGAGACTGGTGAACCTTTGACCATTGCCCTCGTGGTTTCGATTTTGCCTTGGAGGCAGAACAACGGGCACAAGTCCCCTTGGGATTTTGGAATTACCCGAGTTCAAGACGGCCACCCTTCAGCTGGGTGTGAATCTGGCAAAGTACTTCATTGCCCAAACCTGGAGTTGGCTCTAAGATCAACAAGTAAATTACTGGTTTTCAGCTCTTATTATGATCCCTGAATGCCTACAATCAGCATCATTATTTTAAGCAAACAATTGCAAAGGCTTTAAATAAAAAATGCAGTGCGCAGAGTATTTACATTTTAAGCATAGCATATTAATAGGGAAGAAAAAGAGAAAGATGACAACTAGAAATGTCAGCTGGTTTAATCATACTTAATAGGAAAAGACTGCTATAACTTTAAGAATGCAGCTTAGCTGACTTTGGAGCTTAGGTTTTTATTTTTCTACTTTATAGCATGCTTCAAAACTACTTGGACAAATACAAAACAAGAATTACAGTGCACCATAAGTTATTTTAATATCCTGTAGTGGTGTATACTTCCAATGAAATCCCAAGACTATTATTAAGGTTCTGTGTTTGTGTGAAAATGTCAAGTTGTTTCGAGTGACTACATACTCTAAATTATATATAACTGTTACTTTATAGCTAATAGGCACTAAAATTACTTTAAAACACAAATGTAAAGTTATATTTTCATCCTTTTTGACAGATAATAAAGCTTATTTATGAGATACATTTTCTCAAGTATTAAAATATATAATGTTTACAAAAACATTAAAAATACCAATACTTGATATTTAAGCAAGAAACAGAGCCATCATGAAGATATTTTCCGGCATATATCCAGCATGAAGTCAAACAGATGATAACACAATAATTTCACTTGTGAAAGTCATTTGTTAAAAGAGCAAAATATTTTTTAAAAAAAGATTGGGTCTCAAAATGAGATTTAGACGCTTTTCCACTCCCTGCCTGTCATTAAACTGCAGGTACAAAATCCCTGTGTATATCTTCCAGATGGAACGGTGCCTTGTGATATACTCCCACCCTTTATTTTAAATTGCATCCACTACGACATGTTGCTTAATTGCTTTGCTGTCGTGTCCCTACCCGAGTAGGCAGACGGAAAAAAAAAAGTCCGTCCTTTTTACAAGCGCGATGGAAGGGGACATAAGCATGAGGGTAATTTCTTCCCTTGTAAACTCCAGTTGAGATGGAGAATTTATGAAAGCGGAGATGACTGTTGGCGTGATGTACACTTAAGCGCGCACGCCAACCCACCAATTACTCAAAGCCTAAAATAAAAAGGTTTCAAATGCAAATTATCGTTGTTTATTCCTCCAGAGCACTTAGTAAATAAAGACATATAAACGTCGGGCTCTGTCTCGTTAGCTGGGAAGTGTGAGGGATACCAGTCGGCATCAGCCTTGGCGCCTCCCGGTTTGAAGTCAACCTCTGCCGAAGGTTGGGGCTCCAGGTAATTGCGAAGCCTCCGTTGTGATTCGGGCTGCCTCTTCCACTCAGGGGCCGGGGCTAAATTTATGCTTCCCAGTTTCGCCGCTCTGCCGCACGATATTATGCCAAAGCATGAACAAAAGAAAATTACCCTGAAGCAATGGAGTGCCACAACGCGTTGTCGCTATTAATCTTTTAGTAATGGCAATGCTAATTTGACATGATGCATAGTAATTTATTAATAGAAATATTTGAGGGCCTCAACTTAAAATATGCTGCGAGGGAAAGGAGGGCTCTGGGAGTGGATAAGGGGATGTGAAGCCTTTCACCCCCCAAACTGCTGCCTCTGCCTTGACCCCCATCTACCCCGGCGGGAAGATGTGCCCCAATGATGGATAAGAGGATGAAACCCAAGCGTTTGGAGGGGAAAGAGGGATAATGGTTGTGCCAGAACCCAGACGAGGCCGGTGCCCAGAGCCCCATGCCAGCCACCAGCCTTGGCAGAGGAAGGAGGGTTAACGCTGGCTCCTTGGTGGAGGCAATCCTCGCCCGGTCGGCAGGGGATGCTCCTGCATCAACCAGTTCGTGGTTTTTTCTTCTGGGAGAGGGGGGAGCTGGGGAGTAGATCCCGAGGGTCCCCTGGCCCCCGCTGCCTGGCCTTGGTCTCGGCAGGAGGGCACAGCGGGTCGCTCCCGGGCATCGTCGCTCCTACAAACTGTTTGGCCGTGTTTGTAAAAGGGCTAATCCGTGTTCACATCGCACGGGCTTTGTTCCTTCTCCTGAGCCATCATTAACTATTAATCGAGGGTGGGTTGTTTTTTTTTCTTCCAAAGATCTGCTCCATTTGTTGTTTGTGCTCGGAAAACAGGAGCCCGTTTAGGATTCCGGAGAGCTCTAGGAAGGCAGAGATATCTGTAAAGACCATTAATGGTTGTATTAATAGATTACATGTGATTTTTTTTTAAAAAAAAAAAAGAAAACACAATAAGAGGAAAAAGAAGGTGTGGAGGATTTTTATATTGAACTTCACCAGAAAACTGCAGAACTTCATGATTTGTTACTAGAGCAGCACTGGAAAACCTGGGGAGGCCTTAAATTCCACCTGTCTGATTAATGTCAAGGTTACGTTCGATCTACATTGGTAGCACACATGAATTTCATGTCCCAAGACCTCAGCAGGAGTCAATGTAACATGAGCCATTATTTATTGGCAATAATGGCCATCAGCCAAGGTAAAACCTGGTACAATACGTTAATAGCGTTGCGTTGTCTTGGGAAAATGAGGCTGTTAATGCAGGTCACCTGCACTATATAGCATAGACCAGATTCAGGTGGAAGCCATCAAAAACTTCTTCTTAAACTGGAAACAAGCAGAGTTCAAACCTTGTTGTATCAATTAAGAGAAAATACTTGCAGGTCTTCTGTGGCCTGCTGTTCCCAGCACCCTCTCAGAGTAATTTCACCTTGACCTTACTTGCTTTCAGTTTTTGCAAGTTTGTTTTGATGTCTGCTCCAAAATGGTAATCTTTGGTCTGGCTAGTTTGGGGATGGGAGATGTTTTAGCACATTTTGCAGTAAGACCTTCTGGTAATGACCTGCTTCCTTCTCTACAAACCACAGCACTGAATATATTCACTCATCATTCTTTTTTTTTCTGTAAATAACACTATTGAAATGCATTGCTCCATGATATTAAGACTCTAAAAGCAAGGCCAGAATCTTCCCCAGCAAATGTAAGGCAACTGCTGGAAACTGGGGGTTTTGTAAGAGGCTGTGGCTCCCAACACCATCAGAAATAGAGCACCATCAACACCCCAAAAAGGGCTACTCTGTGCATCAGCATCACGTGTCATCTTGCGTGTTCCCGCGGCCAAAACCAGGGAAAAATTCCCATTTACATTCTGTTGTTCTTTGCATCTTTCCCAAAGAGTGGGGTGGGCTTTGTTACTTTTAAACAGGACGCTGCTATCACCACACTGTTTGACAAATTTGTTTTTTAAGAAGTGTGAAGTGCCCGTGGATACTTTTTAACTTCAGGCACTGGAAGACTTCATTTATAACCTGATACCTTATTACTTGACTTTCCTAAACTCTCTTTTCCTTTTGTTGTTTCAATTTATCTTGTATCACCACTCAAGCTAGACAATGATAAAAAATAAAGGTGTTTTCTTTTGTCATGCAGAAAATGTGATTCATTCGTTGTCTTTAACAGGCCTTCAGACCACCAGACATATGTACAATGTTTGGCAGCAATAAAAAAAAACCCAACAACAGCAGCTAAACAAATATATATATTTGTAAGGATTATAAATCAGTGCAAGTTATTCTGGCACTACTTTATATAAGACATTAGTGGGAGTATATTTGAAATATTGTGTGCAATTCTGGCCACTATATTACAGGCAGGACATTGTGGAGATTGAAAAGGTGCAGCGGAGGGCAACCAAAATGATTCAGGGTTTGGGAGATGTGAATGATGAAGACAAATTAGCTGGATTCTGGCTGTGTTACTTGAGGACTTGGTTCTGCAGGATGCTGGGGGGGTCCTGCCTGGACACCCCTCTGAGGACTCTTCGCCTGCCCCGGTAGCCCCCCAGGACAGCGGGGAAGGGGAGCTTCTCGCACGGCTACTGCTCAACGAGAAATAAGTGGACTCGCAGCTACAAGTTGCGGGAGTAGTAAATAATTCAGAAGCACGAAAAAACTGACAGGGAGGAAATTATCCATCCATTCATGTACTGAATTTAAGATTAGAGGAGCTAAAAAACGCCGCACATAAAGTAGTGCTAAAAGCAAAATATTGCCTCTCAGTAAGGAAAGCGTATTTTTTCGAACTTTTTTCTTAAGATGGGGAAAATGAAAGGCTCCTTTTTGCACCTGCAAAAAAAAATTACTTCAGCTGCAGAAAGAAAAAAAAATAGAAGTAAAATTAAGTTGTGTACAAGAGTGGAGGGGGATGCGAAGGAGAAATGGTAAATTCTGCTCATTGCAAGACATGCTGCTGACCTGGTGGAGATTGGTACAGCTGTGCCATCAAGGCATCATGCTGGGGCTACCTGGGAGAGCCAGCAAAGAGAACTTCTGCTGCAGAGCAATATAGTCAAAAGCAATCCCTTCTTCTCAACTAACTGAAGAAAAAGCAGTAATTAGAAGAACTCTATGTGTCATTTCCTGCCCTTCTGTTCTGGAGCTCAGATAGATGTCTGAGCAACAAGGAGAAAACCATTCAAGAGAAGTTGTGGTGCTCAATTAAAACGGAGAAGGAAGGGGAAATGATAACACAAAAATCTCTGCAGGTTTTCTTAGTTAAAAGAGCAAAAGTTCCCACACTCTATCCTAAGTAAAGTACATTTTCACTGTCTTCTCAGGCATAAGTGTCTGAGGAAGTAACAGCTTTAGGAGAGGTGGCAGGTGGATGGAGTTCTTCTAAAATATCTGTATTCCATTTTTATTTTGCCCCAAAAATTAAGGCATGGAAAATATGCATGAATATTTGTTCTGCCATGAGGTCTCAGTCTGAAAAAGCACTCAAGGCTCTCCCTAATTAATTTATATGCCATGCATTGCTGTTTCCAACACTTGACATACTACAAAGTATTTCAATCTACCCTACACGGGGCAATCTCAGCCTCTTACTCATGGAGTCAGATATTGCTAAGGCTAAATCAATCCTATGACTGATGTTCAGCCCAGGCTTACGACATGTAAATATAATATCTGACTTCTGAGGGGATAAGTATTCCACGTCTCCCGACTGTGCACTATTCAAAATGCAGAAAACAGGGAAATGGGAGGCAGGAGCTTGAGAAAAAGAAAACGACTTCAAGGAGACAGGAGTGTGACTTCAGCGTTGGCCAGTTCAGGTAATTTTCACCCTCTGGTAGGACTGCGCCATGTCAGAGGCCAAATTACAACCCATCTGGTCAGTGAGACTTGAAGCTCAGGAGATTTTGTGAGGAAAAGAAAGCTACAAGAGCTCTATATATCTGTCAAGGGCTAAATTACGTTATGGATGAGAATAGACTTCAGTTTGGGACAGTTCAAAGATCTTTAAGTGAAATTTTCCTACCTAGGCAACACCTGCTCAGCTCGAATTCTTTGGAGAAAACTAGAGCTAAAACTCTGAAGGCAAACAAATCCCATTTTTTAATACCAATTTATTTCCTACTATTTTTTCTTCCACGTAAGACAAGCCAAATCTGTCATCCCAGCCAAGATCACTTAAGAACTTTAAATGTAAGAGATCATTTATTTTCTTTAAGGGGAATTTTTCAGGAAGATGTATAAGGAATATTCATACCAACAGTAACAGAGCTAATATCTTAATGCGCAGCCACAAGGCAGCACGACTCGGCCCAGAAATTCCTAAAGTATTTACTAGACCCCAGGGATGGGTGATCCTACAGGGATGAAAACGTTTCCTTCTCAAAACCTGAACCATTCTTAGCAAGAAGCTCCATGGGATTTTTTTTTCTTCAAGATCTTTCATCCTAAACCTCAGGTTCCTCTACACCAGTAAGACAAGGAAACAGTCTACGATATAGTAAATGGCCACTCGAGAGACTTTCTAGCTGGAAGCTATTTATGAGAAATGTGGTGCAAAACGTGGGACCCTAGTCCATCAGAGCCCCAGGAAATGATCTGACAGTGAAGTTGACCTCAGAGTGTTTGCTCCTTCCCAGATTCCTGCTCTTACTTAGAAGAAACCCTGTCCCAGACACAGCTTCTAAGCTGCAGGATTTTTGCAGAAGGGATCAAAACAGTTGTGGCAAGAGAAATTTACTCGAGTCTCTCCAAAACCCTTCATTGCATCGTGCAATAAACGCAGTGTGTGCACTCCAGGATTGTGTTCCTGCAATGCATTAAGTAAATTGGGGAAGGGTAAAAGAGACCACAGGCACCTGACTCACAGGTCACACTTTCTCAAGTCTATTTCCATGGGGAAGCTCCTTTGACTTCGGTTTCCCTCTTCCAGGTTTATCGGCAGCTGGACTGTGTGTGTCATGGGCAAGACCCTGGAGTAGTTCAAACAAACCTTGCACAATGTAAAAGTAAATCAGTAAGCTCATGCGATATTTAAAAGCTAAACTATATTTAGGTAATGCTGTTTAACTCATGTAATATGCCAAATATATCTGAAGAGTATATTTATACTGTAACTCCACTGATTTCCACAACAGGGATGAATTAGGCTTGCCTCTCTTAAGCAAATAAAATAAACATTGTACTCAATCTTTAACTTTCAAGCTAAGTATGTTCCAGCTCAAACATTCCTGTTGCCTGAGCAGCCTAATAGATTTATTCTCTGATGTCATTTTTCTCGTGTCATTTTGGAATTTGATTGCAGCATATTTAAAATGTTGGTTGCAATCATAACAAAGTGCAGCATTTAAAATGCATTCAACACACACATTGTCCTTGTGGAGAATGGTTATTTGTCTCTGTCCTCTGAGGAAGAACATGGTATGATGAGCAAAACCTGGCGTAATAAAGAAGAATGATGTGTAAAACCCCACAGAAAGAATGGCTCTTTATTTCTTAAATTAAATATGCTTGGGTGTGTTAAATATCTTATCTGATACAGTTCGAACAAAACTGTTAGACAAATAGAGGCATGCTTGCTATTCCATCCAACAAACTGTACAAATACAGAAAAACCTTCATATGAATAATTGATAAAGGATTAAAACTGTTAAAAGCATATATTTTCCATGCACCGAGGGTACTTGTCTAATAGGTTTCCACTGTGATAAACAAAGTACATCTCCTGCTTCGTAATTTCAGGATGGTTTTCAAAGATTAAGCCAAGATGTTTTATTGTTTGCTGTTATTTGCAATAGAGTGATCATCATGAGAGTGTCCAGGTTTCTTCTGCTAGGAGTAAAAACTGAGAGGAAAATAAGCCATGGCTTTGGGAAGGGAAACTCCATGTTGAAGGAGTATTGAAACACTGCAAATAAGCCATCACAGCAAGTCAGTCATGTCCACATGAACGTAGATTTTTGATAAGCCAAAAAGTTTTACATTTTGTCCTAAAATACCCATAAGACACTACTGTGCTGCTCCAGTTTGATAGGAACAAAAATAACTTTACAAAGAATATCTACAGTTAAGGCAATGTGGATAGCAGCTATCCTAGCGCAGCAATTACTGACACATTAAAACAAAAGACAAGGAAAACCCTTTCACAACCTCAGGTCAGGATGAAATCCTGTTTTCCTTCATCACTTAAGTTCCAATCTGACTGCATTCACGGGATTTAGCTGCTATAGCTGTTCGTCGCCTTATTTTAAATCAGCTAAAGCCAGAATCTTGTTCTTTACACTTCAGGGGTATCAATACTGATTGTCTCCTACCCTGGTGCCCGCTGGCTTCCTAGTGCCACCAGTGACAATCCTGCAGAGGGTGTGGCTGTCCCCAACCTTTGGGCAAGTACAAGCTTCTGCCTGAAGCTGGAAGCGATTATCGTAAGAGTACTGACTGCTCTTCCACTGCAGAAAATTCCTCTTTGTATCTTCACTTCCTTGCTGAAATCACACACAGGAAATACTCCACCAGCCACACAGTCCACTGGACTTTATTCCACTATATCCACAATTACTGTCTTCACGCACAGTATTGCTCACTTTTATCCTTTGCCTACCAAAACAGAAGTGCTTGCATTAATCACATAAGGCAAAAATAGTTATTTCCCCATAACACATTTGGAGATTGCTTTAGAGCAGCGGTTCTGTCCCCAGAAGAAAATCTTGGAGTTCTTGCTATTATTAGCGAGATATTCCTCTGAATTTTATACCGGTAGCTCACAATAAAGAAGGGTCACACAACGCTGGTGTGTCTTATCCAGTGGGTGCCAACAGTTAAGTGTGAATTTGGGTGACTTGACAACGAGAGGAGAACCAGGGGTCACAACTGACCAGTTATGTCACTGAGTAGCCCTTCGGCTGTCACGCTGCTCAAACAGCCCACGGGGTCACCATCGCTGCTGACCATGCCCAGGATACTGCCTCATCTAGGATCACCTTAGCAATCACCTTAGCTCCCAGAGTCAGCAAAGATGGTAGCAGCAGATTTGTTCCAAGAGCCCACAGAAACTAAAACTTTTTCCAAGGCTGCCATCAGTTTCGTAAAAAGAAGAATTCAGACCAGCAAGAAAATTACTTAAAAAAATAAAAGCTTATGCTTTTAAGGAAAACTTTGCCTTGATTTGAAGCACACGGAGAAAATAATTCGCCATATAATAATTTGATTGCTCATGTCTATAAAAATGGGTTCGTGGAAATTTTCAGGGACTTTTGGACAAGCGAACCCCTGAAGAACAGGCAGGGAGGTATCTCCTGGAGCTGGGGGGAGCTGGGCACTGGCAGAATGCTACGACAAGCACGAGGGCACTGGGATAAGGAATCCCTGCGCTTGGTCTCTGGAGACTGTGAACTGGGAAGCCGCAGCAAGTGCACCCCAATCTATTTTAACCTAGTGACAAAGTACCCAAGTGAAAGAGTGCATAAAGCCCAGAGTAAAAGGACAGAGTGCAGGATACTGGCAATTCTGCAAAGCATTAGGAGTGAGTGTGCTGCTTTTCTAAGTTCTTCCTTTTTCTTACCCAGAGCAAAGGAGGTTCCACCATCTCGGCCACGCAGGAGCTCCTCATCTGCTGGAAGGACCTCTAGATTTGGGGCATGGATTAAGTGCACAGTGTCCCTTTAAAAATCCCAACTTACCTTCCTGCCTAAAATGAAATAATAACACAGGAGCCTTCAACTACGAGTCTGTTTGTTGTGCACGAGTCATCCAGCCCTCCTAGAAGAGAGCTAATTTTTTTTAGCATCCTTTGCTTTCAAAGCAACCAACTAAATGCAGAAAAGTGGGCCCTCCCCAAGGGACTGCCTCCTCCCTGTGATGCAGATCGCCTGCAGCTAACATGCAAGTAGGACAGAAAAAGAACTTGAAAATACTCAACCCTACAGATGACTCCATGAAAGACAAAGAAAAATGGGTATTTGGCATGCAAAAACCGGCTCCTCGCAACCGCCAGGGCTCCCCTGCCATGATTCGTTAGTGGCAATGGCAAATAACTGGTAAATATAACTACAAAGATATATATGCAACGATATTAATATGTATGCATCAAATATGAATGACCTTAAGCGCTGTATATTCCAAATGCCACAGAAAAGTGAGACGCTTCAACGCGTCGCAGCACCGGCGTTTTCTGCCGGGCTCCCTGCGAACCGCTCACGCAAACGCAGGGGAGGCAGAGTCTTACAAAGCCCTGTTTGTCCGTCCACAGCACAACAGCTCATTTCCTCCTCAACATTAAATTACATAACCACTTGCTACAAGTAATGCTTTTGAAAAGATGGTGGGGGGGTTGTAAGAAAAGAGAGGAGAAAAAGAAAAAAAATTAAAAGCCCCAGGACAAAATATATGCAGAATTTGTTTTCCAATGAAGGTCTAATAGGGTTACCTCTTAAGTCTGGATATGTAAAAAATTGCCCTTTTCACAGCTGATAAAATACAAATTAATCCTTAGAGGATTTAATATGTGCCTATTTATTACTTTCAAGTATGAAAGTACTGCTGCAATTAATATAGCCTACACTAGTGTATGCACTGGTCTGTAGCATTGTCTTTGAAACAAGAAATATATGCAAAGCTTTCATACGTGGATATGCAGAGAAACACACACAAAATGAATATATTTCTCCTTAAAATCTGCAATTGTAGGTGTGATGCAGTGGCTCTTCAAAGGCTGAGCAGCCAGTGTGTCTCTGTTGTTCCGCTGCTGCTGCTGGAGTCGACGTGAACTCCAAAGCTTTAAATTAAAGTGTCTTACGGGTATGAGATAATGTTATTTGTTTACAGCCGCAACTTAGCTTTATTCTGAGAAATGCAAACACTTTAAAAATTAAAGAAACACTTTTCTCTCTCTTCACAGATTAATGTTTATTTAACCTCTTTTTTTTGTTTGGTTTATTTTTTTTTTTTCCAAAGTACTGTTTCACTTACTTGCTTGTGTTTCCAAAATTAACTCTTGGAATGCCAGCTCCAAATTCCCAGGCAAACCGAAAGTGCCTGTCGACAGTGAGCGAAGAGTTGTCATTTTAGAAATTTCTGACTCTATCTGCAGAAAAAATGTTCTTTACTTGCCTGCTCCTATGCACATATATTTATTTTTTCCATCTGTTTAGCATATATTGGCCAGGTGACAAGTTTCTCGTACTTTGCACACCTTAAACATCTGCTGACTTTGAAGTTGAAATGAAAGTGATTCGTATCCTGTTTTTTAAAGCATTATTCAAAAATTGCTATTGTTCATGTAGAGAAGTGTGTGCCTCATATATATAAATATATATTTGTGTCTGTGTATATATATGCATTTAAATAATAATAATAACCTCCAGGTTACTCGTTTATTTGCTGTGGCTTCAAAAATTTTGTGGCGGAAACGGAGAAATGAGAATAATTCCATTTTTATCCTCCAGTAATGAATCCCTCAAATTACCATAAGCCTTGTTCTTTAAGTTCAGGGTAAATGAGTTAGATTTTATTCATATTTTTTTGAAGGGTCGAATAGCTGCTTGATAGCCTCCCTTTGTTTATTCGTCGCCAAAGTCTATATAATTTCCCACGTGGTCGGCCGCTTATTTGCAGTCTCTCCAGAAGTATTTATTTAGGGTAAGAGACCACCTCAGCGGGAGCGGAGGAGAAGCAGCGTTTCTGCATCGCACTGCCTCTTCCGTCCCATCTCAGCCCATGGAGCTCTTTTGACAGACAGCACGAAAAAAAATCTGCATAAGGAAAAGTAACTGACAGCTGGGGTCAGACTCTCTCTGTTTAATGACACTGCCAGTTACACATTTTGAATTGTTTAAATATGAGTCTACAGCTTCAACGATCATCATCTCACTGGTTCCACTTTTCATACCCAACAGCCAGGAAAGTGACACGTAATTACACACTTACTGATGGTATCGCCGGGGCCGATAATTAAAACTGCCACGGGAGGATTGCTATTGCTAGTCTACAGCTGGGATGTTGTCAAGAGGTAGAAACTCCAGCAGCTTTTAACACTATCTTCTTACAGGTGGACCACGGGCGCCGGCGGTGAAGTAATAGAAAGGCCTCAGCACATCATTCACAATGTCTCGCACAAATGAAGAAAATCTATTAACAATCCAATAAGTGAAATACAAACACGCTGACCCAAGGGTTAAACTGTCTTGGTGGACGCACCGCTCGCCGCCGCTCTGCATTGTTCTTTTTTTTTTTTTTTTCCTTTTGGATGTGTTTGCAGAAAAAGAAGAAAAGATCTAAACAAAACAGCTAAAAAAATAACCACGTTAGGAATGTTTTGCCACCTTTGGTAGCCCGAAGGGATGCTGGGTGGGCAGCTCCGGCAGCACTGCTCAGAAACAAGCCTTGTTTACTTCCGATGAGCTCATTGCTTCTCGATGACTAACTCAAACTCAGGGACAAGGAACGGACGAGCTGCCAAAGATAGACATTCGAGAAAACACAGAAAAGATCTCACGTTGCACAGTGGGTTCAGTTAAATAACGAGCGCGTGGGGTGTTGCACCAGAGAGTCACATCCTGCTTTGGCACGGAACAAAAAAGAGGAGTGCTCAACCAGCAATAAAAAAAAATGGAGAAACGGGCACAGCAAAGGTAATGGAGCACTCAGTGGACAACCCCAACATGAGCCACATTTGTCGCAGGTTGGATACTTGGCTATTGATAAACCACCCCAGGTCATCTTCTTTTTCTCTTCTGATGCAGAGGAGGACCAAATAACGGGCGAATTAGGATTAGTGTCTGCGTAGGACTTAGTACTTGCTTTATTTCAGATTTACACAACGCACTTACTGAGATTTTCTGAAATTATATAGAAGAACAAAGCCAGCTGACTACCCAACCTTGCAGCACGATGACCAGTACCAAAGTTTTGTCACGTCAGCCTCGTCTCATGCAGCTGCAGAGTCAGGATTCGCTGTGACCTTATCTTGGAGCCGTTCTGGGTTGAGCCGAGGCTTGTTTTGCACAGCAGCTCCATGTTTTCAGGTTTCATCCCCAGCTGCTGAACTCAACCCTCTCCAGGGCTTAGGCTGGGCTTTGGCCAAGGCAGTCACAGCTCCAAGCTTCTCACTGAGACTCCTCCCTGCCTTCAGAGGAGATGTGTTCTACTGAACATCATCCACTGGCAGCTCCTTTGTGCCCCTTCAGCCACAAAAAGCTGTCCCAGCATGCTGCACATGGCCATGTGTCCCCTTCCTGACTGCCTGCATGAAACATCCCTGGCACATATGTGGAGCAATAACAAGGACGCATATTGCCAGGCAGCTTCTTCCAGCTTGGCCTTGGTGGATTTATGGATGCACACAAATCCTAGAAGAGTGAGGCAGAGAGGCAAAAGGATGAAATCTCAAGTGCCAGGGAGTCAAGCTGGTAAGAGGCCTTTTCTGCTGAATCCAAAATATATAACTTTCAATTGTTATTTTGCCTTAAAACATAACATTAGAGTGAGCATCACAACCAACCAACCAATCATTGCCCTTGCATTTAAGTAACCTCTTTGGTATATTAGACAAATCAATATTTAGTAAATCTGGTCTTTCTGCATATCAAGCAAGTTTAAAAGGATTCTTTCCTCCAGGATTCCTTCTTCTCTCCATCCCTGCAACCCTGCCTGGACAGAAATGTCTCATTCTCATCCTACAACATGTTACATAAGAAAAAAAGTCCTTTGCTTCTGCATTGCTGCTGAATTGTCCTTAACATCCTTTTTGACACATTATAAAATCTGAGGATTTAGGACACGTCTTGCACAAAAGTCTGAGTACACAACTGGACAACACAGTCATTTTGGTAACAGCTGCTGAGGCAAGGGGATGGAGAACACCCACCGGGAATCTCTCCTGAAGGTCTTCTCCTCCTCATTGAGACATGCCAGCCATGTTGCCTGCATTTGACTGATTATGTTGACTCTTGCCATGTTCAAACATTTTGAAGACTGTTCCACTGCATGTCTTTTCGCCAGTGAATTATCTAATTTTTAAATAAAGCATACAAGTTTTCTAAGACTTTGGAAATTAAGATCTTAAAAACTATTTAATTTCCCTGAGCTGATTTTTTTTAAGCATTAGCTTTGTCTATTTAATTTTGAGACCTTACAAATATTTTTACTAAAACCCTCATTGTGAATATTTAAATTTCAGACCACTTCGGGTATTTTAGAAAATTAGATTAATAAAAAACTTCAAATATATGTGCTATAAAATATTTAACTAGAAATTATGACAAAACTAAGCATAGAGTTCTCTGTGATTTGAATGTTTGCCAGTGAATTAGTCACGGAAGTCAGGCTGTTATTAAGCAACTAATATCAAGCACTGCAAAGTACTGAAACTCAACACATATATTTTTGCTAGACTTTTTCCTTCTGGTTCTGAGTTTCATTTTCTCCTTTAATGACCAGTAAACTACTCTTATAAAGTACTAAAAGCATTTGAAGGAATAAATATTACCTTTCTTCACTGAAATCTCATATCTAAGATAAACCAAAATGCTATTATAAATAATAACTATTAAAGATTTTTCAATGACACAAACAAGGCAATACCCCAACATAACAAGACAAGTCACTCTGCAAGACTTTTGCTAACTGAATAAAAGCAGGGGGCAGTTTTCTGACACAAAAGTCGGCTTTTCAGATTTTTTTGTTTTTATCTTTCACTCAACAGGTTAAAACTACTGTCTCCAAATTTGATAACCAGCCTGTGTTGGCTATGGTAAATGTTATTCTGCAGGATAAATGTTGTTCTGCAGGATAAAGGAGGCACATTTGCCACCTTACAAGAAGTGTGAGATGCCTGGACGCATTCACAAAGGTAGGTAATATGTAAACCTGTGCAGTGTTGGAAGAGAAAAAGTCAATGTGGATCCAGGACAAACCCACATATCACTAAAACTCACATAATCCCACCAAGTGCTTCAGCATCCTCATCAAGTCCATAAAAAAACATCAAACCTTGGTTTCACTAAAAATCAGTGTGAACCCACCATTAACTTTAAAAGGACAACTTGATATCCATAAGTGCCAGGCTGTCTGCACTGCATATGGAAAAAATATCATCAACTGGTGTCCTTCCGGGCCAGAAAAGTCAGAGAATAAAGAGGTGGTTGCTCTGGCTGGCACCATTAGCACTTCTGGAAGAGGTAAAACTGAGCATCATTGCTCCTCTTCTTCATCATTGCCCTTTCATAGCACCGTATCTAACAAAATGACGTTGAGAAAACAGCTCAGATTGAGGTTTTCCAATCTCAAACATGCCTGATTCACACTCAAATGAAGGATGGTGATGGTGAGCCCTTCGGTGTAAAGCAGTGTGACGTGGTACCCGGCGGGTGTATGGGAAGCTGGAGAGCCAGCACCATGCAGACATGCCCTGGGACAGGCACAGGCACTCTCCCAGCCCTGAAGCAGCTATGAAAAAGTATGGAAAGAGCCTGAATCAGTGCAGGAGGAAAAGGGAGAGGCTTGAGGGAGGTGAGGGAAGGGAAAAATGATGATCAGTTCTAGGCAGAGTCATGATAATTAGGCCTGGTCCAGTCGAGAGGTGGCGTCCCTGCTCATGACAGGGAGGTTGGATTAAATGATCTCTAAGGTCCCTTCCAGCCTAGGCCATTCTATGATTCTATGATAATTAATGATAAACTCTGCAGGGTTCAACAAGCTTGAAAAATGTCATCTAGATTTTAATTGGAAGTTTTAAGTTAGCTAAGCAAAATTGGTATTTTATATTAGTCTTGACCAGTGAAATTTGAGGACTGATGAAAATACAATTGTTGGAAATGAAGTAGAGCAGAAATAGAGCTAAAAATCAACTGGAGGGATGAGAAAGACCTAGAAAGGAAACAGTGTGCCAGAGAGGGCACCTCCTTCCAATCACAGATGAGAAAAAAAATATGTCTCAGATTAATCTCTGAACTCACACTAATTCAGCAGAAGAACTGAGGACAGGCAGCATTTAGCCCCCTGTTCTGGGGGAGTTTTATCTGAGTAAAGTCACCCAAAAATTGCCTTTGACCTCTGCAGCTGTGGCAGGACGTTCTCAGCAGCAGCACATGCTGTGTTCCATCCCAGTGGTCACTCAGCTCCCAGGACACTGCACACAGCTCACCTATCCCCAAAGAGCATCAGGAAGGAGGCTACTCTATACAAACACACACACACACATGGAATGCAAAAGCCAGGACATCACCAGATGCGAACCACCACCACACTGTTGGATAGTGCTTACTTGGAACAGTGACAGTTTCCAGGTCCTAATGATCTCTAAACATAACGAGTGTTCTATTCTTGGGTCCTGAACCACACAAACTCGATAACAGTCTCCATAATTTCTGTGTGAAATGGGCACACAGTAGAGAAAATCCATTTTTTTCCTCCATTCTGGTTTATTTAGCCACTGAAAGTATGGGGATGGGGAGCATAGCAGGAACAGAGCCAGGATCATAAGCAGTTGCTGAGAGAACTTCCACCCATGCCTCTGCCAACGCATCTTCATCTCAGCTGGCAATGTCCGGTGCTGCACCCCAATCTTGGGCCATTTCTGAGCAGACTTGGCAGTCGTGCCCAGCTGCACAGCAGTTTTCGTGACAGAAAGGCAAGGACGTTAAAATGAAGTTGCCCAAATCCAGTTTTCACTTGGAAATTGAGCCTCGGCTTGTACCCGGCTCTGCAGAGGTGAAAGGCTAAGGCAGTGTCCCACCGTGCCACCGAGGCTCTGCCACCACTGGCTGATGATGGTTTGCAATGCTGGGAGGGAGCTGAGGGGAGAGATTCAGGGCCGAGAGGAGGTGGCATGCCAGCCTGATGGGATGCCAGCCCGACAGGGAGCCCAGATCTTCGCCCCAGCAGACCCAGCACTGTTAACAACCCATCCCGCTTACTCCCCGCAGCAAAAATCACTGCTCTCAGGCTAACCAGAGAGTTCTTGGAGAACTTTCCCTGGCAGAATTCATGCCTATGTTTTGTGGCTGGAGACACCCG